>NW_027067694.1:0-10581 GCF_032884065.1 Artemia franciscana
TTATTTTTTTATTAGTTTTTAGTTTTTTTTGTAGTTTTTGTTTTTTTAGTTTTTTTAGTTTTTTAGCTTTTTATTAGTTTTTAGTTTTTTTTGTAGTTTTTGCCTTTTTTTAGTTTTTTTAGTTATTAGTTTTTAGTTTTTTTTTGTAGTTTTTGCCTTTTTTTAGTTTTTTCAGTTTTGACGTCACCTGATCCAGTTTTTTCAGGTGACGTCACCTGATCCACGATCCACAGATCCACAGACAACTTATTTTTATATATATAGATAGTTTTTTTTTTTACTTATGTCCTGGTCGTCATTTATACTCCCTGTGTCCCGGTGCTTTGTTGATTGCTAATCGAACATTCCTTTTGTCCTGGTCGCTTTCTCTTTGAGTTTCGTCATTTATTTTTTTCTTTTTTAGTTCTTTTAGTTTTTACCTTTTTTATTTTTTTTAGTTTTTTAGATGAAAATTTTTTTTAGTTTTTTCCTTTTTTTCTTTTAGTTTTTTATTGGTTTTTACCTTTATTTTAGCTTATTTTTCAGTTTTTTCCTTTTTTTTAGTTTTTTTTTTATTTTTTATTTTTTTTAGTTTTTTACCTTTTTTTAGTTTTTTTAGTTTTTTAGCTTTTTTACTTTTTTTATTAGTTTTTAGTTTTTTTTGTAGTTTTTGCCTTTTTTTAGTTTTTCAGTTTTTTTTTTAGTTTTTTATTGGTTTTTACCTTTATTTTAGCTTATTTTTCAGTTTTTTCCTTTCCTTTTAGTTTTTTTTAGTTTTTAGTTTTTTTAGTTTTTTACCTTTTTTTAGTTTTTTAGTTTTTTTAGTTTTTTAGCTTTTTTATTTTTTTTATTAGTTTTTAGTTTTTTTTGTAGTTTTTGCCTTTTTTTAGTTTTTTTAGTTTTTTAGCTTTTTTATTAGTTTTAGTTTTTTTTGTAGTTTTTGCCTTTTTTTAGTTTTTTTAGTTTTTTAGCTTTTTTATTTTTTTTTATTAGTTTTTAGTTTTTTTTGTAGTTTTTGCCCTTTTTTTAGTTTTTTCAGTTTTGACGTCACCTGTTCCAGTTTTTTCAGGTGACGTCACCTGATCCATCCATCCACAGACAGACAACTTATTTTTATATATATAGAAGATATATATATATATATATATATAATATATATATATATATATATATATTATATATATATATATATATATATATATATATACTAGCTGTTGGTGGGGGCACCACCCCAACACCTAGTTGGTGGGGCGCTTCACGCCCCCCCCCCAAGCCCCCCCGCGCGCGTAAGTCGTCACGCGCCATATTAGTTACGCGCCATTGTAGTTGTGTCCCTATGTCCCACCTGTGACTGGGTGTTCCTTTTTTTTTTAGTTTTGTTTTTCTCCTTTATTTTCTTTTTTTCCTGTTTTTCTTTTTTTTCTTGTTTAGTTTTTTTAGTTTTTTAGATTTTTTTTATTATTTTTTAATTTTTTTTTTCTTTTTAGTTTTTTTGTAGTTTTTACCGTTTTTTTAGTGTTTTTAGTTTTGTTTTACTTATGTCCTGGTCGTCATTTATATTCCCTGTGTCCGGTCGTCATTTGTGTCCCGGTGCTTTGTTGATGGTGATTGCTAATCGAACATTCCTTGTGTCTCCGGTCGCTTTCTCTTTGAGTTTCCCGATCGTCATTTATATTCCCTATGTGCCGGTGTCCCGGTCGTCATTTGTGTCCCGATGTCCCGGTCTGTAATTTCGTCAGTCGAAAACATGACGTCAGTCGACACACAAACATGACGTCACTCGACACACACACACAGACAACTTATTTATATATATATATATATATATATATATATATATATATATATATATATATATATATATATATATATAAATATATATTATATATATATATATATATATATATATATATATATATATATATATATATATATATATATATATATATATATATATAAATAATATATATATATATATATATATATATATATATATATATATATATATATATATATATATATATATATATATATATATATATATATATAATATATATATACTAGCTGATGGGGAGGCGCTTCGCGCCCCCCCAAGCCCCCCCCGCGCGTATAAATTGTTACGCGCCATATTAGTTACGCGCCATTGTAGTTGTGTCCCTGTGTCCCACCTGTGAATATTGATAGATTTATATATGTGTTTCAAACTACGTAAAACTTGCGAATATACAACATTCTTGGCTTTCCCATTGTCTGTGCATATACAAAGCCTTATGTACTAATAATGACATTCATATGCAAACGCTCTTTTTACAAACAAACCAAACATGCATACACACAACTCGTTTTTATATAGATAGATAGATAGATAGATACAATACAAATTAACTGCGTAAAACTTGCGAATATACAACATTCTTCGCTGTCAAATTGTCGCTGCATATAAATAGATTGTCAGGTTTACCGACCCTCGAACATGCAACGTACAATTGTCCATGGGAAAAACAATCAGTATTAAGATCTATACCACATTTTTCTAATGATTGACCTTGAGCTTTGTTAATGGTGATTACAAATGCTAATCGAATTGGGAATTGTACGGTAAATTGGGAATACTACGGTAAGTGTCATGTATAATACCGTTTACAGTTCTCAAATACTCAAAGGATGTCGGACCGGGTACATTCACCAAAAGCAGGCGTAGAAAGAAGCATTCATGTTGATTGGGGTGAACGGTATAGAGTCTTCGTATCGTGGTATCTTTGAAGATGGTAGGTTGGCCGTCGACTGACTTACCCTGTTTTCGACGTTCAAATACTTTGTTTATAGTATTCCACGTGTAATACGAAGGCACTTCAGTATACAGCAGTTTTTTTGTAAAATAATCACTTTTGCAAAGCGAAAAGAAAGCGGTTTTCGCAGTACTATTTCAGTACTGAAATAGCTTTCATGGTGTCAACATCTAAACTAATCGGATTATTTTTCATTTTCACAGACCTGATAGTCTGAGGTATGAATTTTAATCCCACTTGCTAGATCTCGCAGTATTTGGCAAAATACCAGTTTTAATTAAAACTTGTGTGACGGTTTATCAAGGTGTCAACATCTATTGATTTTACATATTTGATATTCTGTGGACTTAAATTGAATGTAAGGAGAGAGGGAGAGGAAAGAAAAAGAAACGAGAGGAAGGAGGAGTGAGTTAAGTTAGCCAGTTCTGAAGTTTGAAATGAGCAAGTTCAAGAAAGGGGACTTGGCGTTGGCAAAATTTAGAAATTACCCGCTTTGGCCAGTAAGAATTGTAGACGTTAACACCCAATCAGAAAAAGCATCAAAGTTTCTAGTTTTCTGTTATGGATCCCATGATCTTCAGACAGTCTTAGAAGTAAATTTAGTTCTCTATGCGGAAAAGTCTAAAGAAGCTTCACATAAAACTGAACGGAGCGTGAATAAGGCATTTCAGGAGCTGGAGATTTTCCCGGATATCTACTTACAGTATTTAAAAAAAGCTCCCTCCGCTCAAACTGGCTCAAATTCTGAAAAATCATCGGTAGCTGTTCTTGTTGAAAAGTTAGTTTCTACGGAACAAGAGTTAGCACAAACAAAGCAAAATATGCTCAAGGATATCGGTAAATTGGTCACAGAAAAGGTAGCACAAAAAAATAGTATCAACCCAGTTACTGCTGAACAGATAATATCCCAAGTTTATGATGGATTAATCAGTCGAATATAATGGTAAATTTGATAAAATTGGCAAAGTACTTAAGGGGTTAAGAGCTCAAATAGAGTCGCTGGAAAATCGTATTGCAAAAATGGAAGATAGACTTGACGAGTATCAACAAGAAGCTCAGCTTGATTCCCTTGTATTCGTAGGGGTCAAACAGGCCCCTGGTGTTGACCTTAAAGTAACAATGCACAATATAATAAAGGACAAAATGGGCTTGAGTGCTCTTATGAGTGATCAAATTCTTTCTATGCAACGTTTTCGTTTACCCAACCCTACAGCTCAGATTAGTGATGAAAGTCGAGTTGCCCCTGTGATTGTCAAATTTTCTAATAAAGATGTTGCGCATACTGTCTTTAAAGCAAAGTCTAAGCTAGCGAAATCTGGTGTTTTTGTGAATGAATATCTCACGAAGCAGCGCAAGATTATCCTGGACAGTGCTAGAGATAAGTTCGGAGCAAAGAACGTTTGGTCGGACTTAGGCCGAATTATTGTTTGCCTACCAGGTGAAGCTTCTTCTAGGAGGCTTAGGAAGGTTGAAGACACCTTCTAGATTAATATCTTATTTTATTTCTCGTTTGTAGTATTTATTTGTTTATTGTTTTGTCTTCGTTTGTTTGATCTTTTCTTTTTTGTGAGTTATCTTGCTTATCTTCTTTTACCATTTGTTTTGCTTATGATTCGTCTTGTTGGCCACTCTCCCCCCCCCCCTATGGAGAACCCTTTTTTTTTTTTTTTTTTTTTTTTTTTTTTTTTTTTTTTTTTTTTTTTTTTTTTTCATTATTATTCCACCTGTCCCCGTATTGCAAAAAAAAAAATTATTCATATAGGTTAACTATGCGTTTATAATGATTCGCAAACTGATTATTTACGTACTATATGTCTGATCAGTTGAATGGCATGAATCGGTTGCGAAAATTTGAATCTGACCCTTTTCGACTGAATGATATACTTCGCGATGGAATAGCAAATGATTATTTTGCAATTGATTTTGATTGCCAAAGATTGAGTAAATATATTCCAGTTACGTCGTCGTCATGGGAAAAAAGTGAGAATTTTCTTAGTGTATGCCATTGGAATTGTCATCTAACTACAAGTTATAATGATATCTTGCATTTGCTAGATCTGTCTAATAGCTATTTTGATGTTATTGGTTTTTGCGAGACTTTTTTGACTTCTGAGCATTTTCTGCCTTCATTTCAATTTCCAGGTTACCAATTATTTGTGAAAAACCGTGAGCTGATGGCAAGGGGAGGTCTAGCATTCCTTGTAAAAAATGGGATATTTTGCCGTCAAAGGGGGGATGTCGATGTTTGGATAGAGGGTAAGGTTGAATCGTTTACTCTTGAACTGGCTATTGATTCAAAAAAACTTATTGTAAGTGAGGTTTATAAACCACCAAGTGCTCGTTTGGAGGATTTCACGGAAGGATTTGAGATATTAATGAGAGCTGCGGTATCTAGCAAGTTAGATTTTATTTGTATGGGAGATTTTAATTTTGATTTGTATGATTTACATGCTATTAATCTTGATTTTTAAATTTGATGGTTTCAAATGATTTATTTCCCCTTGTTGGGGTCCCGACACGTATAACTAGTCATTCAGCAACTATAATAGATAACATTTTTGTTAGTTCGAAGTACCTGAAATCTAGTGCTGCTGATGTTCTGGTATTCCCATGTTCGGATCATCTCCCAGTTGTAGCTTCTGTGCCACTAGTAATTGCCAAAGAGAAAAAGGCAGAAAAAAAGCAAATGCGGCAATTAAGGAAGCAGAATATGGAAAACCTTGCTGAGGAACTTAGTAAGGTTTCATGGAAACCAGTTTTTGATGAGACAGAAGATGCATCCCATGCATTTGATATTTTTATGAATATTCTCCAGCCCATATATGATAAAACATGTCCTCTAAAAGTGTTGAGGAATACAAGGGAATCACCGGGAAAGCCGTAGGTTACATCAGAACTTATTCAGATAATTAAGAAAAGGAATGTACTGTTTCAGTCGTTCTTAGATTGCCAAAGTGCTGATATGTTTGAAGAGTTCAAAAAAATAAGAAATCAAGTGAATACATTACGAAGATCTTGTGTCAAGAGTTATTATGAATTGAAACTTGGGGAAACAAAGGGGGACTCAAGGGGAACATGGAAGGTTTTGAGAGAAGTGTTGGGTAGTGACAAGAAGAAAAATACACCAACTTCACTAATTGTGGATGGAAAAGTCTATGAAGGCAAGCAGAGCATTGTGAATCACTTTGGTGCCTACTTCTCGACGATTGGTGAAGTGGTTCAAAAGCAAGACCAGCCACTGAGTCAAGGAACAAGTGAGGAAGCTTTCATTGATGATAGAGGCCTGGGACTAATAATGGAGGCTGAAGAAACGAATATGCAGGAGTTGAAAGAAATTGTAAATAGTATTAAGTCCAACTCTTCAGGTAGTGACGGTATAAGCCTTAAGACATTCAAGCTTATTATGGTTTATCTCCTACCATGCCTTGTTTACATGATTAATTTATCACTGAAATCGGGAGAATTCCCGCAAAAGCTTAAAGAGGCGCGAGTGATTCCTCTTCACAAAAGTGGCTCAAAGACTGATCTGACTAACTGGAGACCGATTTCTCTACTGTCGGTGTTCTCGAAAATGTATGAAAAAGTTATGCATAAAAAGCTTTATGCACATTTAACAAAACATGGTTTTTTAAGTGATAGTCAGTTCGGATTCAGGAAAGGACATTCTACTGTTCATGCTATGCAGCATTTTCTTGATTTTCTGAATACATCAATGGAAAATGGTGAAATGACTTTATCGGTTTTTATAGATTTTAAAAAAGCGTTTGACACGGTTGATTTTAAAATTTTAATTGATAGGCTAAGGTCACTTGGAGTCACAGGTAGTATTTTAAAGTGGTTTGAATCTTATTTGATAGGGAGGTCGATACGAGTATGTTTTGATGATGTTATATCTAATAAATTTTTTTATAAGTTGTGGTGTTCCGCAAGGTTCTGTTTTGGGTCCTTTATTATATCTTGTATATGTAGATACTATGCGGTTTTATGTTCCAGGTGTTGTTAATACTTCTTTCGCTGATGACACGGTATTTTCAGCTGCTGCAAGAAATGCTGATGATCTTGTGGAGAAAATTAATCAAGCTTTAAGTCATCTTTTAATTTTTACAAAGATTAGCCGTTTATCAGTGAATGTTTTAAAAACTCATTTTATATTATTTAGTAGGAAAGGAAGTCCAGTTGATTTAAATGGAAAAATATTTCTTTGTAATAGGCCATTGAAACAAGTAGCTGTGGTGAGATACCTTGGTTTCCAGCTTGATCAAAATCTGAATTGGAAAGCACATGGTGATCAGGTGGCAGCTAGGGTATCTAGAGGGCTTGGATTGATTCGGCGTCTGAGAAATCAGTTACCTCATTCTGCCCTTTTAACTCTTTATCATTCTATTGTCATGCCTTATATTTCTTATGGTTGTGTGATATGGGCTGGTGGATTTTATACAAATTTTAAACGTGTTCAGGTTTTACAAAATAAAGTTATTAGACTACTAGGAAATTATGTCCATGGTGAAAATGATACAGTTAATTGCTATAGGAAACTTATGATTTTTAATGTTAGCCAACTTCAAGATTATCAACATGCTATTTTTGTATATCAGAGTAATTATGGTTTGTCCTCTGAAATTTTCATCAAACGTTTACAAGGAATTCTTCATACCACAGTTATGAGACTAGAAATATGGATGATTTGGTATACGAGTGTTACAGCTCTCAGAGGGGAAGTTTTAATCCCAGGTTTGCTGGTCCAGTAGTGCAGAATTCTTTACCAATGAGTATAAGGTTATCTGAAAATATTAGCCAGTTTAAGAGTAGACTGAAGAATCACCTTCTGAGTAGAAAATAAATAAATAATTTAAATTGGATGGCTTATTGATTTGTTTTTTTTTTTTTAAGTGTTGTTGTTTTTTTTTTTTTTTTTTTTTTTTTTTTTTTTTTTTTTTTTTTTTTCTTATTCTTTGTTTTCCTGTTGTTTTCCTTGTTCCCAATTTTTTTGTTTCATTTTGTTTATTTGTTTTTTTTTTTTTTTTTGTTAATGTTGTTGGTATTGGTGCTCATTAATGTTTATCAGCCACTACTAACAAGTCTCTGACTTTCTAAAGTGGCTGATGTGGTTTGTTTTGTATATTGATGATATGTATAATAAAAGTGTCTCTGTCTCTCTCTCTCTCTGTTAACTTTGTATCCCCCTCCCCTGGAGTCTGTTACCATGAACCATCTGATGACTGCCACATTTACATAGAACCTAAAATGCTGAAAAGAGATAAAACCATCATATATTTGTTTATTATCACATAAAATAAAGCAATGAAAATCATTTGAAAGTGTTTTGTTTCGGTGTTCCGAAACCAAAATAGGAATTAGCGATTTAAAAACGAAAAACAGCTAGAAAAATTAGAAGAGTGTGGAAGTTTCACGAACAGAGGTCAAACAATTAAAATTGTCATTCAAATTTTTTTTACATGGTTTCTAGTCAACTAAAAACCATGTAAAATGACTAAAAAATTCTTTCTAGTCGACAGCATATTATATTTTAGCACTTCCACAATGTTATTTTTTATGGCCATTTTCTTCTCAAACACGGCTAGCTGATAGGGTTTTCATTTTTCAAATAAATCTTTTCTTCTTTTGGCATAGTTTCCAGATCACGCTCCTTGATTTTCTTATTGTCATTAATTCTCAGGAGCTCGTTGAGTCAAGATGTGAGTGCTTAATTTTATTCTCTTTTTAGTTTTGACGCAAGTTTTTACTTTAACTGAAATCAATAGATGAAGTCCAAACTCGAAATATTGGGTTAGGCCTAATTCAGGATTTGCATGAATGAAATAAGGCTTGGTGACTGCTATTTCTTATTGAAATTATTGTATCTGGAATGAATTTTGTGGTAAAATTTTAGATGAACTAGGCCTTGCCTCCTAGATTTTTGGTAAGTGGTTGATATGGAAAAATGCAACTTTCAGGGATTTATAGTCTTAAAGTAGCCTAAGTTTTGTAGGCTACTGGGTGGATGTATTGGAGTAGGCTTACATGTCCTGATCTGTAACTTCTTGCAAAAATATTTGTTATATGAATGTGAAATTTTGCAAAATAGATCTTGCTATCATAATTACAATTAAAAATTTCTACAACATGGAAATTAGAAGAGGGTTAACATAGCCTAGTAGTTTGGTAATATTTTCCTGATCATTCTTTTGGTCCTAAATTAACTAGGCTACTTGGTTTTTATATTATCCAACTTGACTGCATATGAAGATACAAAATTGGGATTTTTTATGTTATTCTTGCTATTGATGTACAAATGAATTGAACATATAATTCAATACCTTAATTTACATTCTTTACAAATATAATAATAGCTTCCATTGCAAAATCAAATTCAAGCACTTTCTGAGATCTAAGCCAAATGTTTCTGATCAAGATATTTTCTAGTATTTGGATATAAAAAGGCCTAAAACATTGGTCTTAAACCTGTTGTTTAACTATAAATCATATTTTTATGTTATATAATCCACATGTGTACTGATCCCACGATTAAGTTGGATAAATAAATTTTACAGTGGTATGCTCCTTTCTTCTTGACACATTTTCAATAAAATACAAAAAAAGAAAGCCATCAATAGAAGATGTACATAAATATCCAACAAGGTTCCAATCCAAAGCAGTATTTAAATTTACAAATGTATTAAATTTATCGAATTGTATTATATAGTATTAAATTTATAAATGGATTTAACATAAAACAGTAATTTTGAAATCAAAATTTTTTGAGCCTTTTCCATACCCCAAGACTAAATATTTTGGTCATTTAAGAACTAAAAAGGGTTCAAATTTGAATTTGATGGAAGCAATGGTAAATGTATCATAGTCCATCTAGTTGACTAACCAATAGAGTGAAAATACCACTCAATGCCTCTTTTGCTATTTATGGCACTTGGTATCTAGCAAGTGACATAGCAATTGCAAATTCTGTTGGTCTGTCTGTCCTGTTTTTGCTACTTTAGGCACTCTCAGGTAAGCTAGGACAATGGAATTTGTCAGGTGTATCAGGAACCAGACCAGATTAAATTAGAAATTGTCATTTCCTCAATTTGACCATCTGCAGATGGTTAAATCATAAAAATTAGAAAAAGGAGGTATTTTTAACTTACAAATGGGTGATCAGATCTTAATGAAATTTGATGTTGGAATGTATATTGTGTCTCAGAGCTCTTATTTTAAATCCCAACCAGATCAGGGGACATAAGAAGGAGTTGGGGTAGGTAAACCTAAAATCTTGGAAAACACTTAGTTACAATTATCATTAACCATCTTGTTTGTAAGTGAAACATTTATAATTTAGTGATACTAAGAAAACAGAATAGTTGAAGATTAGTGATTTGGCAGAAGGAAATACCAACTAATGGGAATGTTGTTTAACAAAATTTTACAACAGTAAAGTTTACCCGTCATGTAGGCAAATTTCAGGGCCCTCTAGAGGGGGAAGGAGTGGATGGGGGTACTTTAAAATACCTTCCCAGGACATACTTCAGCTTTTAGTTTCATTTTCCTAACCTAAACCCTTTCAGAGATAGCAAGAAGTCATTTAACTAGAATTTCACCAATGATAGGCCTATGTTCACTTTATTGGTAAGCCATTTATATAAACTGTTATTTTTTTAAACATTTTGCGAAGTAGCTAATTTTGGTGATTAAAACTTACAGGAATGTTTGTGGAGCCTAAACAGTAACTCAGAAAATCTTAGACAGTTGTTTGTTTTGCCTCATAGCTTGGCTAATTCTATTATAGCTTGGCTGATAGCCTAGGTAGTTTAGGGTGTAC
>NW_027067695.1:0-10561 GCF_032884065.1 Artemia franciscana
CAAACTTTCACTGTTCTATCTACTATTGATATCTATTTATTGAATAGTGAAAAAGTCTTTTCTAAAATGACGTCTTGCATATGACTCATAGAAATAGTAGATAGACTAGCTAGAATCAAACTTTCACTGTTCTATCTACTATTGATATCTATTTATTGAATAGTGAAAAAGTCTTTTCTAAAATGACGTCTTGCATATGACTCATAGAAATAGTAGATAGACTAGCTAGAATCAAACTTTCACTGTTCTATCTACTATTGATATCTATTTATTGAATAGTGAAAAAGTCTTTTCTAAAATGACGTCTTGCATATGACTCATAGAAATAGTAGATAGACTAGCTAGAATCAAACTTTCACTGTTCTATCTACTATTGATATCTATTTATTGAATAGTGAAAAAGTCTTTTCTAAAATGACGTCTTGCATATGACTCATAGAAATAGTAGATAGACTAGCTAGAATCAAACTTTCACTGTTCTATCTACTATTGATATCTATTTATTGAATAGTGAAAAAGTCTTTTCTAAAATGATGTCTTGCATATGACTCATAGAAATAGTAGATAGACTAGCTAGAATCAAACTTTCACTGTTCTATCTACTATTGATATCTATTTATTGAATAGTGAAAAAGTCTTTTCTAAAATGACGTCTTGTTATGACTCATAGAAATAGTAGATAGACTAGCTAGAATCAAACTTTCACTGTTCTATCTACTATTGATATCTATTTATTGAATAGTGAAAAAGTCTTTTCTAAAATGACGTCTTGCATATGACTCATAGAAATAGTAGATAGACTAGCTAGAATCAAACTTTCACTGTTCTATCTACTATTGACATCTATTTATTGAATAGTGAAAAAGTCTTTTCTAAAATGACGTCTTGCATATGACTCATAGAAATAGTAGATAGACTAGCTAGAATCAAACTTTCACTGTTCTATCTACTATTGATATCTATTTATTGAATAGTGAAAAAGTCTTTTCTAAAATGACGTCTTGCATATGACTCATAGAAATAGTAGATAGACTAGCTAGAATCAAACTTTCACTGTTCTATCTACTATTGATATCTATTTATTGAATAGTGAAAAAGTCTTTTCTAAAATGACGTCTTGCATATGACTCATAGAAATAGTAGATAGACTAGCTAGAATCAAACTTTCACTGTTCTATCTACTATTGATATCTATTTATTGAATAGTGAAAAAGTCTTTTCTAAAATGACGTCTTGCATATGACTCATAGAAATAGTAGATAGACTAGCTAGAATCAAACTTTCACTGTTCTATCTACTATTGATATCTATTTATTGAATAGTGAAAAAGTCTTTTCTAAAATGACGTCTTGCATATGACTCATAGAAATAGTAGATAGACTAGCTAGAATCAAACTTTCACTGTTCTATCTACTATTGATATCTATTTATTGAATAGTGAAAAAGTCTTTTCTAAAATGACGTCTTGCATATGACTCATAGAAATAGTAGATAGACTAGCTAGAATCAAACTTTCACTGTTCTATCTACTATTGATATCTATTTATTGAATAGTGAAAAAGTCTTTTCTAAAATGACGTCTTGCATATGACTCATAGAAATAGTAGATAGACTAGCTAGAATCAAACTTTCACTGTTCTATCTACTATTGATATCTATTTATTGAATAGTGAAAAAGTCTTTTCTAAAATGACGTCTTGCATATGACTCATAGAAATAGTAGATAGACTAGCTAGAATCAAACTTTCACTGTTCTATCTACTATTGATATCTATTTATTGAATAGTGAAAAAGTCTTTTCTGAAATGACGTCTTGCATATGACTCATAGAAATAGTAGATAGACTAGCTAAAATCAAACTTTCACTGTTCTATCTACTATTGATATCTATTTATTGAATAGTGAAAAAGTCTTTTCTAAAATGACGTCTTGCATATGACTCATAGAAATAGTAGATAGACTAGCTAGAATCAAACTTTCACTGTTCTATCTACTATTGATATCTATTTATTGAATAGTGAAAAAGTCTTTTCTAAAATGACGTCTTGCATATGACTCATAGAAATAGTAGATAGACTAGCTAGAATCAAGCTTTCACTGTTCTATCTACTATTGATATCTATTTATTGAATAGTGAAAAAGTCTTTTCTAAAATGACGTCTTGCATATGACTCATAGAAATAGTAGATAGACTAGCTAGAATCAAACTTTCACTGTTCTATCTACTATTGATATCTATTTATTGAATAGTGAAAAAGTCTTTTCTAAAATGACGTCTTGCATATGACTCATAGAAATAGTAGATAGACTAGCTAGAATCAAACTTTCACTGTTCTATCTACTATTGATATCTATTTATTGAATAGTGAAAAAGTCTTTTCTAAAATGACGTCTTGCATATGACTCATAGAAATAGTAGATAGACTAGCTAGAATCAAACTTTCACTGTTCTATCTACTATTGATATCTATTTATTGAATAGTGAAAAAGTCTTTTCTAAAATGACGTCTTGCATATGACTCATAGAAATAGTGGATAGACTAGCTAGAATCAAACTTTCACTGTTCTATCTGCTATTGATATCTATTTATTGAATAGTGAAAAAGTCTTTTCTAAAATGACGTCTGGCATATGACTCATAGAAATAGTAGATAGACTAGCTAGAATCAAACTTTCACTGTTCTATCTACTATTGATATCTATTTATTGAATAGTGAAAAAGTCTTGTCTAAAATGACGTCTTGCATATGACTCATAGAAATAGTAGATAGACTAGCTAGAATCAAACTTTCACTGTTCTATCTACTATTGATATCTATTTATTGAATAGTGAAAAAGTCGTTTCTAAAATGACGTCTTGCATATGACTCATAGAAATAGTAGATAGACTAGCTAGAATCAAACTTTCACTGTTCTATCTACTATTGATATCTATTTATTGAATAGTGAAAAAGTCTTTTCTAAAATGACGTCTTGCATATGACTCATAGAAATAGTAGATAGACTAGCTAGAATCAAACTTTCACTGTTCTATCTACTATTGATATCTATTTATTGAATAGTGAAAAAGTCTTTTCTAAAATGACGTCTTGCATATGACTCATAGAAATAGTAGATAGACTAGCTAGAATCAAACTTTCACTGTTCTATCTACTATTGATATCTATTTATTGAATAGTGAAAAAGTCTTTTCTAAAATGACGTCTTGCATATGACTCATAGAAATAGTAGATAGACTAGCTAGAATCAAACTTTCACTGTTCTATCTACTATTGATATCTATTTATTGAATAGTGAAAAAGTCTTTTCTAAAATGACGTCTTGCATATGACTCATAGAAATAGTAGATAGACTAGCTAGAATCAAACTTTCACTGTTCTATCTACTATTGATATCTATTTATTGAATAGTGAAAAAGTCTTTTCTAAAATGACGTCTTGCATATGACTCATAGAAATAGTAGATAGACTAGCTAGAATCAAACTTTCACTGTTCTATCTACTATTGATATCTATTTATTGAATAGTGAAAAAGTCTTTTCTAAAATGACGTCTTGCATATGACTTATAGAAATAGTAGATAGACTAGCTAGAATCAAACTTTCACTGTTCTATCTACTATTGATATCTATTTATTGAATAGTGAAAAAGTCTTTTCTAAAATGACGTCTTGCATATGACTCATAGAAATAGTAGATAGACTAGCTAGAATCAAACTTTCACTGTTCTATCTACTATTGATATCTATTTATTGAATAGTGAAAAAGTCTTTTCTAAAATGACGTCTTGCATATGACTCATAGAAATAGTAGATAGACTAGCTAGAATCAAACTTTCACTGTTCTATCTACTATTGATATCTATTTATTGAATAGTGAAAAAGTCTTTTCTAAAATGACGTCTTGCATATGACTCATAGAAATAGTAGATAGACTAGCTAGAATCAAACTTTCACTGTTCTATCTACTATTGATATCTATTTATTGAATAGTGAAAAAGTCTTTTCTAAAATGACGTCTTGCATATGACTCATAGAAATAGTAGATAGACTAGCTAGAATCAAACTTTCACTGTTCTATCTACTATTGATATCTATTTATTGAATAGTGAAAAAGTCTTTTCTAAAATGACGTCTTGCATATGACTCATAGAAATAGTAGATAGACTAGCTAGAATCAAACTTTCACTGTTCTATCTACTATTGATATCTATTTATTGAATAGTGAAAAAGTCTTTTCTAAAATGACGTCTTGCATATGACTCATAGAAATAGTAGATAGACTAGCTAGAATCAAACTTTCACTGTTCTATCTACTATTGATATCTATTTATTGAATAGTGAAAAAGTCTTTTCTAAAATGACGTCTTGCATATGACTCATAGAAATAGTAGATAGACTAGCTAGAATCAAACTTTCACTGTTCTATCTACTATTGATATCTATTTATTGAATAGTGAAAAAGTCTTTTCTAAAATGACGTCTTGCATATGACTCATAGAAATAGTAGATAGACTAGCTAGAATCAAACTTTCACTGTTCTATCTACTATTGATATCTATTTATTGAATAGTGAAAAAGTCTTTTCTAAAATGACGTCTTGCATATGACTCATAGAAATAGTAGATAGACTAGCTAGAATCAAACTTTCACTGTTCTATCTACTATTGATATCTATTTATTGAATAGTGAAAAAGTCTTTTCTAAAATGACGTCTTGCATATGACTCATAGAAATAGTAGATAGACTAGCTAGAATCAAACTTTCACTGTTCTATCTACTATTGATATCTATTTATTGAATAGTGAAAAAGTCTTTTCTAAAATGACGTCTTGCATATGACTCATAGAAATAGTAGATAGACTAGCTAGAATCAAACTTTCACTGTTCTATCTACTATTGATATCTATTTATTGAATAGTGAAAAAGTCTTTTCTAAAATGACGTCTTGCATATGACTCATAGAAATAGTAGATAGACTAGCTAGAATCAAACTTTCACTGTTCTATCTACTATTGATATCTATTTATTGAATAGTGAAAAAGTCTTTTCTAAAATGACGTCTTGCATATGACTCATAGAAATAGTAGATAGACTAGCTAGAATCAAACTTTCACTGTTCTATCTACTATTGATATCTATTTATTGAATAGTGAAAAAGTCTTTTCTAAAATGACGTCTTGCATATGACTCATAGAAATAGTAGATAGACTAGCTAGAATCAAACTTTCACTGTTCTATCTACTATTGATATCTATTTATTGAATAGTGAAACAGTCTTTTCTAAAATGACGTCTTGCATATGACTCATAGAAATAGTAGATAGACTAGCTAGAATCAAACTTTCACTGTTCTATCTACTATTGATATCTATTTATTGAATAGTGAAAAAGTCTTTTCTAAAATGACGTCTTGCATATGACTCATAGAAATAGTAGATAGACTAGCTAGAATCAAACTTTCACTGTTCTATCTACTATTGATATCTATTTATTGAATAGTGAAAAAGTCTTTTCTAAAATGACGTCTTGCATATGACTCATAGAAATAGCAGATAGACTAGCTAGAATCAAACTGTCACTGTTCTATCTACTATTGATATCTATTTATTGAATAGTGAAAAAGTCTTTTCTAAAATGACTTCTTGCATATGACTCATAGAAATAGTAGATAGACTAGCTAGAATCAAACTTTCACTGTTCTATCTACTATTGATATCTATTTATTGAATAGTGAAAAAGTCTTTTCTAAAATGACGTCTTGCATATGACTCATAGAAATAGTAGATAGACTAGCTAGAATCAAACTTTCACTGTTCTATCTACTATTGATATCTATTTATTGAATAGTGAAAAAGTCTTTTCTAAAATGACGTCTTGCATATGACTCATAGAAATAGTAGATAGACTAGCTAGAATCAAACTTTCACTGTTCTATCTACTATTGATATCTATTTATTGAATAGTGAAAAAGTCTTTTCTAAAATGACGTCTTGCATATGACTCATAGAAATAGTAGATAGACTAGCTAGAATCAAACTTTCACTGTTCTATCTACTATTGATATCTATTTATTGAATAGTGAAAAAGTCTTTTCTAAAATGACGTCTTGCATATGACTCATAGAAATAGTAGATAGACTAGCTAGAATCAAACTTTCACTGTTCTATCTACTATTGATATCTATTTATTGAATAGTGAAAAAGTCTTTTCTAAAATGACGTCTTGCATATGACTCATAGAAATAGTAGATAGACTAGCTAGAATCAAACTTTCACTGTTCTATCTACTATTGATATCTATTTATTGAATAGTGAAAAAGTCTTTTCTAAAATGACGTCTTGCATATGACTCATAGAAATAGTAGATAGACTAGCTAGAATCAAACTTTCACTGTTCTATCTACTATTGATATCTATTTATTGAATAGTGAAAAAGTCTTTTCTAAAATGACGTCTTGCATATGACTCATAGAAATAGTAGATAGACTAGCTAGAATCAAACTTTCACTGTTCTATCTACTATTGATATCTATTTATTGAATAGTGAAAAAGTCTTTTCTAAAATGACGTCTTGCATATGACTCATAGAAATAGTAGATAGACTAGCTAGAATCAAACTTTCACTGTTCTATCTACTATTGATATCTATTTATTGAATAGTGAAAAAGTCTTTTCTAAAATGACGTCTTGCATATGACTCATAGAAATAGTAGATAGACTAGCTAGAATCAAACTTTCACTGTTCTATCTACTATTGATATCTATTTATTGAATAGTGAAAAAGTCTTTTCTAAAATGACGTCTTACATATGACTCATAGAAATAGTAGATAGACTAGCTAGAATCAAACTTTCACTGTTCTATCTACTATTGATATCTATTTATTGAATAGTGAAAAAGTCTTTTCTAAAATGACGTCTTGCATATGACTCATAGAAATAGTAGATAGACTAGCTAGAATCAAACTTTCACTGTTCTATCTACTATTGATATCTATTTATTGAATAGTGAAAAAGTCTTTTCTAAAATGACGTCTTGCATATGACTCATAGAAATAGTAGATAGACTAGCTAGAATCAAACTTTCACTGTTCTATCTACTATTGATATCTATTTATTGAATAGTGAAAAAGTCTTTTCTAAAATGACGTCTTGCATATGACTCATAGAAATAGTAGATAGACTAGCTAGAATCAAACTTTCACTGTTCTATCTACTATTGATATCTATTTATTGAATAGTGAAAAAGTCTTTTCTAAAATGACGTCTTGCATATGACTCATAAAATAGTAGATAGACTAGCTAGAATCAAACTTTCACTGTTCTATCTACTATTGATATCTATTTATTGAATAGTGAAAAAGTCTTTTCTAAAATGACGTCTTGCATATGACTCATAGAAATAGTAGATAGACTAGCTAGAATCAAACTTTCACTGTTCTATCTACTATTGATATCTATTTATTGAATAGTGAAAAAGTCTTTTCTAAAATGACGTCTTGCATATGACTCATAGAAATAGTAGATAGACTAGCTAGAATCAAACTTTCACTGTTCTATCTACTATTGATATCTATTTATTGAATAGTGAAAAAGTCTTTTCTAAAATGACGTCTTGCATATGACTCATAGAAATAGTAGAAAGACTAGCTAGAATCAAACTTTCACTGTTCTATCTACTATTGATATCTATTTATTGAATAGTGAAAAAGTCTTTTCTAAAATGACGTCTTGCATATGACTCATAGAAATAGTAGATAGACTAGCTAGAATCAAACTTTCACTGTTCTATCTACTATTGATATCTATTTATTGAATAGTGAAAAAGTCTTTTCTAAAATGACGTCTTGCATATGACTCATAGAAATAGTAGATAGACTAGCTAGAATCAAACTTTCACTGTTCTATCTACTATTGATATCTATTTATTGAATAGTGAAAAAGTCTTTTCTAAAATGACGTCTTGCATATGACTCATAGAAATAGTAGATAGACTAGCTAGAATCAAACTTTCACTGTTCTATCTACTATTGATATCTATTTATTGAATAGTGAAAAAGTCTTTTCTAAAATGACGTCTTGCATATGACTCATAGAAATAGTAGATAGACTAGCTAGAATCAAACTTTCACTGTTCTATCTACTATTGATATCTATTTATTGAATAGTGAAAAAGTCTTTTCTAAAATGACGTCTTGCATATGACTCATAGAAATAGTAGATAGACTAGCTAGAATCAAACTTTCACTGTTCTATCTACTATTGATATCTATTTATTGAATAGTGAAAAAGTCTTTTCTAAAATGACGTCTTGCATATGACTCATAGAAATAGTAGATAGACTAGCTAGAATCAAACTTTCACTGTTCTATCTACTATTGATATCTATTTATTGAATAGTGAAAAAGTCTTTTCTAAAATGACGTCTTGCATATGACTCATAGAAATAGTAGATAGACTAGCTAGAATCAAACTTTCACTGTTCTATCTACTATTGATATCTATTTATTGAATAGTGAAAAAGTCTTTTCTAAAATGACGTCTTGCATATGACTCATTGAAATAGTAGATAGACTAGCTAGAATCAAACTTTCACTGTTCTATCTACTATTGATATCTATTATTGAATAGTGAAAAAGTCTTTTCTAAAATGACGTCTTGCATATGACTCATAGAAATAGTAGATAGACTAGCTAGAATCAAACTTTCACTGTTCTATCTACTATTGATATCTATTTATTGAATAGTGAAAAAGTCTTTTCTAAAATGACGTCTTGCATATGACTCATAGAAATAGTAGATAGACTAGCTAGAATCAAACTTTCACTGTTCTATCTACTATTGATATCTATTTATTGAATAGTGAAAAAGTCTTTTCTAAAATGACGTCTTGCATATGACTCATAGAAATAGTAGATAGACTAGCTAGAATCAAACTTTCACTGTTCTATCTACTATTGATATCTATTTATTGAATAGTGAAAAAGTCTTTTCTAAAATGACGTCTTGCATATGACTCATAGAAATAGTAGATAGACTAGCTAGAATCAAACTTTCACTGTTCTATCTACTATTGATATCTATTTATTGAATAGTGAAAAAGTCTTTTCTAAAATGACGTCTTGCATATGACTCATAGAAATAGTAGATAGACTAGCTAGAATCAAACTTTCACTGTTCTATCTACTATTGATATCTATTTATTGAATAGTGAAAAAGTCTTTTCTAAAATGACGTCTTGCATATGACTCATAGAAATAGTAGATAGACTAGCTAGAATCACACTTTCACTGTTCTATCTACTATTGATATCTATTTATTGAATAGTGAAAAAGTCTTTTCTAAAATGACGTCTTGCATATGACTCATAGAAATAGTAGATAGACTAGCTAGAATCAAACTTTCACTGTTCTATCTACTATTGATATCTATTTATTGAATAGTGAAAAAGTCTTTTCTAAAATGACGTCTTGCATATGACTCATAGAAATAGTAGATAGACTAGCTAGAATCAAACTTTCACTGTTCTATCTACTATTGATATCTATTTATTGAATAGTGAAAAAGTCTTTTCTAAAATGACGTCTTGCATATGACTCATAGAAATAGTAGATAGACTAGCTAGAATCAAACTTTCACTGTTCTATCTACTATTGATATCTATTTATTGAATAGTGAAAAAGTCTTTTCTAAAATGACGTCTTGCATATGACTCATAGAAATAGTAGATAGACTAGCTAGAATCAAACTTTCACTGTTCTATCTACTATTGATATCTATTTATTGAATAGTGAAAAAGTCTTTTCTAAAATGACGTCTTGCATATGACTCATAGAAATAGTAGATAGACTAGCTAGAATCAAACTTTCACTGTTCTATCTACTATTGATATCTATTTATTGAATAGTGAAAAAGTCTTTTCTAAAATGACGTCTTGCATATGACTCATAGAAATAGTAGATAGACTAGCTAGAATCAAACTTTCACTGTTCTATCTACTATTGATATCTATTTATTGAATAGTGAAAAAGTCTTTTCTAAAATGACGTCTTGCATATAACTCATAGAAATAGTAGATAGACTAGCTAGAATCAAACTTTCACTGTTCTATCTACTATTGATATCTATTTATTGAATAGTGAAAAAGTCTTTTCTAAAATGACGTCTTGCATATGACTTTTAGAAATAGTAGATAGACTATCTATAATCAAACTTTCACTGTTCTATCTACTATTGATATCTATTTATTGAATAGTGAAAAAGTCTTTTCTAAAATGACGTCTTGCATATGACTCATAGAAATAGTAGATAGACTAGCTAGAATCAAACTTTCACTGTTCTATCTACTATTGATATCTATTTATTGAATAGTGAAAAAGTCTTTTCTAAAATGACGTCTTGCATATGACTCATAGAAATAGTAGATAGACTAGCTAGAATCAAACTTTCACTGTTCTATCTACTATTGATATCTATTTATTGAATAGTGAAAAAGTCTTTTCTAAAATGACGTCTTGCATATGACTCATAGAAATAGTAGATAGACTAGCTAGAATCAAACTTT
>NW_027067696.1:0-10555 GCF_032884065.1 Artemia franciscana
TCATTTTTTCCACGGACGTAGCTATTACCCCCGAAAACTAAAACTTTTGAAATAGGAAAAGAGCCTTTAATCACATTCTTTACCATGTGCAATCATAAAATAGTCTAATATCTTCATTTTTTCCACGGACGTAGCTATTACCCCCGAAAACTAAAACTTTTGAAATAGGAAAAGAGCCTTTAATCACATTCTTTACCATTAATCATAAAATTCTAATATTTCATTTTTTCCACAGACGTAGCTATTACCCTCGAAAACTAAAACTTTTGAAATAGGAAAAGAGCCTTTAATCACATTCTTTACCATGTGCAATCATAAAATAGTCTAATATCTTCATTTTTTCCACGGACGTAGCTATTACCCCCGAAAACTAAAACTTTTGAAATAGGAAAAGAGCCTTTAATCACATTCTTTACCATATGCAATCATAAAATAGTCTAATATCTTCATTTTTTCCACAGACGTAGCTATTACCCCGAAAACTAAAACTTTTGAAATAGGAAAAGAGCCTTTAATCACATTCTTTACCATGTGCAATCATAAAATAGTCTAATATCTTCATTTTTTCCACAGACGTAGCTATTACCCCCGAAAACTAAAACTTTTGAAATAGGAAAAGAGCCTTTAATTACATTCTTTACCATTTGCAATCATAAAATAGTCTAATATCCTCATTTTTTCCACAGACGTAGCTATTACCCCCGAAAACTAAAACTTTTGAAATAGGAAAAGAGCCTTTAATCACATTCTTTACCATTGCAATCATAAAATAGTCTAATATCTTCATTTTTTCCACGACGTAGCTATTACCCCCGAAAACTAAAACTTTTGAAATAGGAAAAGAGCCTTTAATCACATTCTTTACCATGCAATCATAAAATAGTCTAATATCTTCATTTTTTCCACAGACGTAGCTATTACCCCCGAAAACTAAAACTTTTGAAATAGGAAAAGAGCCTTTAATCACATTCTTTACCATGTGCAATCATAAAATAGTCTAATATCTTCATTTTTTCCACAGACGTAGCTATTACCCTCGAAAACTAAAACTTTTGAAATAGGAAAAGAGCCTTTAATCACATTCTTTACCATGTGCAATCATAAAATAGTCTAATATCTTCATTTTTTCCACAGACGTAGCTATTACCCCCGAAAACTAAAACTTTTGAAATAGGAAAAGAGCCTTTAATCACATTCTTTACCATGTGCAATCATAAAATAGTCTAATATCTTCATTTTTTCCACGACGTAGCTATTACCCCCGAAAACTAAAACTTTTGAAATAGGAAAAGAGCCTTTAATCACATTCTTTATGTGCAATCATAAAATAGTCTAATATCTTCATTTTTTCCACAGACGTAGCTATTACCCCCGAAAACTAAAACTTTTGAAATAGGAAAAGAGCCTTTAATCACATTCTTTACCATGTGCAATCATAAAATAGTCTAATATCTTCATTTTTTCCACAGACGTAGCTATTACCCCCGAAAACTAAAACTTTTGAAATAGGAAAAGAGCCTTTAATCACATTCTTTACCATTTGCAATCATAAAATAGTCTAATATCTTCATTTTTTCCACGACGTAGCTATTACCCCCGAAAACTAAAACTTTTGAAATAGGAAAAGAGCCTTTAATCACATTCTTTACCATTGCAATCATAAAATAGTCTAATATCTTCATTTTTTCCACAGACGTAGCTATTACCCTCGAAAACTAAAACTTTTGAAATAGGAAAAGAGCCTTTAATTACGTTCTTTACCATATGCAATCATAAAATAGTCTAATATCTTCATTTTTTCCACGCACGTAGCTATTACCCCCGAAAACTAAAACTTTTGAAATAGGAAAAGAGCCTTTAATCACATTCTTTACCATTGCAATCATAAAATAGTCTAATATCTTCATTTTTTCCACAGACGTAGCTATTACCCCGAAAACTAAAACTTTTGAAATAGGAAAAGAGCCTTTAATCACATTCTTTACCATTGCAATCATAAAATAGTCTAATATCTTCATTTTTTCCACAGACGTAGCTATTACCCCCGAAAACTAAAACTTTTGAAATAGGAAAAGAGCCTTTAATCACATTCTTTACCATGTGCAATCATAAAATAGTCTAATATCTTCATTTTTTCCACGACGTAGCTATTACCCCCGAAAACTAAAACTTTTGAAATAGGAAAAGAGCCTTTAATCACATTCTTTACCATGTGCAATCATAAAATAGTCTAATATCTTCATTTTTTCCACAGACGTAGCTATTACCCCCGAAAACTAAAACTTTTGAAATAGGAAAAGAGCCTTTAATCACATTCTTTACCATGTGCAATCATAAAATAGTCTAATATCTTCATTTTTTCCACGACGTAGCTATTACCCCCGAAAACTAAAACTTTTGAAATAGGAAAAGAGCCTTTAATCACATTCTTTACCATTGCAATCATAAAATAGTCTAATATCTTCATTTTTTCCACAGACGTAGCTATTACCCCCGAAAACTAAAACTTTTGAAATAGGAAAAGAGCCTTTAATCACATTCTTTACCATGTGCAATCATAAAATAGTCTAATATCTTCATTTTTTCCACGACGTAGCTATTACCCCGAAAACTAAAACTTTTGAAATAGGAAAAGAGCCTTTAATCACATTCTTTACCATGTGCAATCATCTTCATTTTCATTTTTTCCACGGACGTAGCTATTACCCCGAAAACTAAAACTTTTGAAATAGGAAAAGAGCCTTTAATCACATTCTTTACCATGTGCAATCATAAAATAGTCTAATATCTTCATTTTTTCCACGGACGTAGCTATTACCCCCGAAAACTAAAACTTTTGAAATAGGAAAAGAGCCTTTAATCACATTCTTTACCATGTGCAATCATAAAATAGTCTAATATCTTCATTTTTTCCACGACGTAGCTATTACCCCGAAAACTAAAACTTTTGAAATAGGAAAAGAGCCTTTAATCACATTCTTTACCATTGCAATCATAAAATAGTCTAATATCTTCATTTTTTCCACAGACGTAGCTATTACCCCCGAAAACTAAAACTTTTGAAATAGGAAAAGAGCCTTTAATCACATTCTTTACCATTGCAATCATAAAATAGTCTAATATCTTCATTTTTTCCACAGACGTAGCTATTACCCCCGAAAACTAAAACTTTTGAAATAGGAAAAGAGCCTTTAATCACATTCTTTACCATTGCAATCATAAAATAGTCTAATATCTTCATTTTTTCCACGGACGTAGCTATTACCCCCGAAAACTAAAACTTTTGAAATAGGAAAAGAGCCTTTAATCACATTCTTTACCATGTGCAATCATAAAATAGTCTAATATCTTCATTTTTTCCACAGACGTAGCTATTACCCCCGAAAACTAAAACTTTTGAAATAGGAAAAGAGCCTTTAATCACATTCTTTACCATTTGCAATCATAAAATAGTCTAATATCTTCATTTTTTCCACGGACGTAGCTATTACCCCCGAAAACTAAAACTTTTGAAATAGGAAAAGAGCCTTTAATCACATTCTTTACCATTGCAATCATAAAATAGTCTAATATCTTCATTTTTTCCACAGACGTAGCTATTACCCCCGAAAACTAAAACTTTTGAAATAGGAAAAGAGCCTTTAATCACATTCTTTACCATATGCAATCATAAAATAGTCTAATATCTTCATTTTTTCCACGGACGTAGCTATTACCCCCGAAAACTAAAACTTTTGAAATAGGAAAAGAGCCTTTAATCACATTCTTTACCATATGCAATCATAAAATAGTCTAATATCTTCATTTTTTCCACAGACGTAGCTATTACCCCGAAAACTAAAACTTTTGAAATAGGAAAAGAGCCTTTAATCACATTCTTTACCATTGCAATCATAAAATAGTCTAATATCTTCATTTTTTCCACGGACGTAGCTATTACCCCCGAAAACTAAAACTTTTGAAATAGGAAAAGAGCCTTTAATCACATTCTTTACCATGTGCAATCATAAAATAGTCTAATATCTTCATTTTTTCCACGGACGTAGCTATTACCCCCGAAAACTAAAACTTTTGAAATAGGAAAAGAGCCTTTAATCACATTCTTTACCATATGCAATCATAAAATAGTCTAATATCTTCATTTTTTCCACAGACGTAGCTATTACCCTCGAAAACTAAAACTTTTGAAATAGGAAAAGAGCCTTTAATCACATTCTTTACCATGTGCAATCATAAAATAGTCTAATATCTTCATTTTTTCCACGGACGTAGCTATTACCCCCGAAAACTAAAACTTTTGAAATAGGAAAAGAGCCTTTAATCACATTCTTTACCATGTGCAATCATAAAATAGTCTAATATCTTCATTTTTTCCACAGACGTAGCTATTACCCCCGAAAACTAAAACTTTTGAAATAGGAAAAGAGCCTTTAATCACATTCTTTACCATGTGCAATCATAAAATAGTCTAATATCTTCATTTTTTCCACGACGTAGCTATTACCCCGAAAACTAAAACTTTTGAAATAGGAAAAGAGCCTTTAATCACATTCTTTACCATGTGCAGTCTAATATCTTCATTTTTTCCACAGACGTAGCTATTACCCCCGAAAACTAAAACTTTTGAAATAGGAAAAGAGCCTTTAATCACATTCTTTACCATGTGCAATCATCTTCTATTTTCTTTCCACAGACGTAGCTATTACCCTCGAAAACTAAAACTTTTGAAATAGGAAAAGAGCCTTTAATCACATTCTTTACCATTGCAATCATAAAATAGTCTAATATCTTCATTTTTTCCACAGACGTAGCTATTACCCCCGAAAACTAAAACTTTTGAAATAGGAAAAGAGCCTTTAATCACATTCTTTACCATGTGCAATCATAAAATAGTCTAATATCTTCATTTTTTCCACGGACGTAGCTATTACCCCGAAAACTAAAACTTTTGAAATAGGAAAAGAGCCTTTAATCACATTCTTTACCATTGCAATCATAAAATAGTCTAATATCTTCATTTTTTCCACAGACGTAGCTATTACCCCCGAAAAACTAAAACTTTTGAAATAGGAAAAGAGCCTTTAATCACATTCTTTACCATTGCAATCATAAAATAGTCTAATATCTTCATTTTTTCCACAGACGTAGCTATTACCCCCGAAAACTAAAACTTTTGAAATAGGAAAAGAGCCTTTAATCACATTCTTTACCATGTGCAATCATAAAATAGTCTAATATCTTCATTTTTTCCACGGACGTAGCTATTACCCCCGAAAACTAAAACTTTTGAAATAGGAAAAGAGCCTTTAATCACATTCTTTACCATGCAATCATAAAATAGTCTAATATCTTCATTTTTTCCACAGACGTAGCTATTACCCCAAAACTAAAACTTTTGAAATAGGAAAAGAGCCTTTAATCACATTCTTTACCATTGCAATCATAAAATAGTCTAATATCTTCATTTTTTCCACAGACGTAGCTATTACCCCCGAAAACTAAAACTTTTGAAATAGGAAAAGAGCCTTTAATCACATTCTTTACCATTGTGCAATCATAAAATAGTCTAATATCTTCATTTTTTCCACGGACGTAGCTATTACCCCGAAAACTAAAACTTTTGAAATAGGAAAAGAGCCTTTAATCACATTCTTTACCATGTGCAATCATAAAATAGTCTAATATCTTCATTTTTTCCACAGACGTAGCTATTACCCCCGAAAACTAAAACTTTTGAAATAGGAAAAGAGCCTTTAATCACATTCTTTACCATTTGCAATCATAAAATAGTCTAATATCTTCATTTTTTCCACAGACGTAGCTATTACCCTAAAACTAAAACTTTTGAAATAGGAAAAGAGCCTTTAATCACATTCTTTACCATGTGCAATCATAAAATAGTCTAATATCTTCATTTTTTCCACAGACGTAGCTATTACCCCCGAAAACTAAAACTTTTGAAATAGGAAAAGAGCCTTTAATCACATTCTTTACCATGTGCAATCATAAAATAGTCTAATATCTTCATTTTTTCCACAGACGTAGCTATTACCCTCGAAAACTAAAACTTTTGAAATAGGAAAAGAGCCTTTAATCACATTCTTTACCATGCAATCATAAAATAGTCTAATATCTTCATTTTTTCCACAGACGTAGCCATTACACCCGAAAACTAAAACTTTTGAAATAGGAAAAGAGCCTTTAATCACATTCTTTACCATGTGCAATCATAAAATAGTCTAATATCTTCATTTTTTCCACGGACGTAGCTATTACCCCCGAAAACTAAAACTTTTGAAATAGGAAAAGAGCCTTTAATCACATTCTTTACCATGTGCAATCATAAAATAGTCTAATATCTTCATTTTTTCCACAGACGTAGCTATTACCCCCGAAAACTAAAACTTTTGAAATAGGAAAAGAGCCTTTAATCACATTCTTTACCATGCAATCATAAAATAGTCTAATATCTTCATTTTTTCCACAGACGTAGCTATTACCCCCGAAAACTAAAACTTTTGAAATAGGAAAAGAGCCTTTAATCACATTCTTTACCATGTGCAATCATAAAATAGTCTAATATCTTCATTTTTTCCACAGACGTAGCTATTACCCCCGAAAACTAAAACTTTTGAAATAGGAAAAGAGCCTTTAATCACATTCTTTACCATTTGCAATCATAAAATAGTCTAATATCTTCATTTTTTCCACAGACGTAGCTATTACCCCGAAAACTAAAACTTTTGAAATAGGAAAAGAGCCTTTAATCACATTCTTTACCATTTGCAATCATAAAATAGTCTAATATCTTCATTTTTTCCACGGACGTAGCTATTACCCCCGAAAACTAAAACTTTTGAAATAGGAAAAGAGCCTTTAATCACATTCTTTACCATTGCAATCATAAAATAGTCTAATATCTTCATTTTTTCCACAGACGTAGCTATTACCCCCGAAAACTAAAACTTTTGAAATAGGAAAAGAGCCTTTAATCACATTCTTTACCATTGCAATCATAAAATAGTCTAATATCTTCATTTTTTCCACAGACGTAGCTATTACCCCGAAAACTAAAACTTTTGAAATAGGAAAAGAGCCTTTAATCACATTCTTTACCATTTGCAATCATAAAATAGTCTAATATCTTCATTTTTTCCACAGACGTAGCTATTACCCCCGAAAACTAAAACTTTTGAAATAGGAAAAGAGCCTTTAATCACATTCTTTACCATGTGCAATCATAAAATAGTCTAATATCTTCATTTTTTCCACGACGTAGCTATTACCCCCGAAAACTAAAACTTTTGAAATAGGAAAAGAGCCTTTAATCACATTCTTTACCATGTGCAATCATAAAATAGTCTAATATCTTCATTTTTTCCACAGACGTAGCTATTACCCCCGAAAACTAAAACTTTTGAAATAGGAAAAGAGCCTTTAATCACATTCTTTACCATGCAATCATAAAATAGTCTAATATCTTCATTTTTTCCACACGTAGCTATTACCCCGAAAACTAAAACTTTTGAAATAGGAAAAGAGCCTTTAATCACATTCTTTACCATATGCAATCATAAAATAGTCTAATATCTTCATTTTTTCCACGACGTAGCTATTACCCCCGAAAACTAAAACTTTTGAAATAGGAAAAGAGCCTTTAATCACATTCTTTACCATGTGCAATCATAAAATAGTCTAATATCTTCATTTTTTCTACAGACGTAGCTATTACCCTCGAAAACTAAAACTTTTGAAATAGGAAAAGAGCCTTTAATCACATTCTTTACCATTATGCAATCATAAAATAGTCTAATATCTTCATTTTTTCCACGAACATAGCTATTACCCCCGAAAACTAAGACTTTTGAAATAGGAAAAGAGCCTTTAATCACATTCTTTACCATGTGCAATCATAAAATAGTCTAATAGCTTCATTTTTTCCACGGACGTAGCTATTACCCCCGAAAACTAAAACTTTTGAAATAGGAAAAGAGCCTTTAATCACATTCTTTACCATTGCAATCATAAAATAGTCTAATATCTTCATTTTTTCCACAGACGTAGCTATTACCCCCGAAAACTAAAACTTTTGAAATAGGAAAAGAGCCTTTAATCACATTCTTTATTAATATCTTCATTTTTTCCTCAGACGTAGCTATTACCCCCGAAAACTAAAACTTTTGAAATAGGAAAAGAGCCTTTAATCACATTCTTTACCATTGCAATCATAAAATAGTCTAATATCTTCATTTTTCCACAGACGTAGCTATTACCCCCGAAAACTAAAACTTTTGAAATAGGAAAAGAGCCTTTAATCACATTCTTTACCATGTGCAATCATAGAAATAGTCTAATATCTTCATTTTTTCCACGGACGTAGATTACCCCGAAAACTAAAACTTTTGAAATAGGAAAAGACCCTTTAATCAAATTCTTTACCATATGCAATCATAAAATAGTCTAATATCTTCATTTTTTCCACAGACGTAGCTATTACCCCCGAAAACTAAAACTTTTGAAATAGGAAAGAGCCTTTAATCACATTCTTTACCATGTGCAATCATAAAATAGTCTAATATCTTCATTTTTTCCACGGACGTAGCTATTACCCCCGAAAACTAAAACTTTTGAAATAGGAAAAGAGCCTTTAATCACATTCTTTACCATTGCAATCATAAAATAGTCTAATATCTTCATTTTTTCCACAGACGTAGCTATTACCCCCGAAAACTAAAACTTTTGAAATAGGAAAAGAACCTTTAATCACATTTTTACCATGTGCAATCATAAAATAGTCTAATATCTTCATTTTTTTCCACGGACGTAGCTATTACCCCGAAAACTAAAACTTTTGAAATAGGAAAAGAGCCTTTAATCACATTCTTTACCATTTGCAATCATAAAATAGTCTAATATCTTCATTTTTTCCACAGACGTAGCTATTACCCCCGAAAACTAAAACTTTTGAAATAGGAAAAGAGCCTTTAATCACATTCTTTATTAATATCTTCATTTTTTCCTCAGACGTAGCTATTACCCCGAAAACTAAAACTTTTGAAATAGGAAAAGAGCCTTTAATCACATTCTTTACCATGTGCAATCATAAAATAGTCTAATATCTTCATTTTTTCCACGGACGTAGCTATTACCCCCGAAAACTAAAACTTTTGAAATAGGAAAAGAGCCTTTAATCACATTCTTTACCATATGCAATCATAAAATAGTCTAATATCTTCATTTTTTCCACAGACGTAGCTATTACCCCGAAAACTAAAACTTTTGAAATAGGAAAAGAGCCTTTAATCACATTCTTTACCATGTGCAATCATAAAATAGTCTAATATCTTCATTTTTTTCCACGGACGTAGCTATTACCCCCAAAACTAAAACTTTTGAAATAGGAAAAGAGCCTTTAATCACATTCTTTACCATATGCAATCATAAAATAGTCTAATATCTTCATTTTTTCCACATACGTAGCTATTACCCCCAAAACCAAAACTTTTGAAATAGGAAAAGAGCCTTTAATCACATTCTTTACCATGTGCAATCATAAAATAGTCTAATATCTTCATTTTTCCACAGACGTAGCTATTACCCCCGAAAACTAAAACTTTTGAAATAGGAAAAGAGTCTTTAATCACATTCTTTACCATGTGCAATCATAAAATAGTCTAATATCTTCATTTTTTCCACAGACGTAGCTATTACCCACGAAAACTAAAACTTTTGAAATAGGAAAAGAGCCTTTAATCACATTCTTTACCATGTGCAATCATAAAATAGTCTAATATCTTCATTTTTCCACAGACGTAGCTATTACCCCCGAAAACTAAAACTTTTGAAATAGGAAAAGAGCCTTTAATCACATTCTTTACCATTTGCAATCATAAAATAGTCTAATATCTTCATTTTTTCCACAGACGTAGCTATTACCCTCGAAAACTAAAACTTTTGAAATAGGAAAAGAGCCTTTAATCACATTCTTTACCATTTGCAATCATAAAATAGTCTAATATCTTCATTTTTTCCACAGACGTAGCTATTACCCCCGAAAACTAAAACTTTTGAAATAGGAAAAGAGCCTTTAATCACATTCTTTACCAATGTGCAATCATAAAATAGTCTAATATCTTCATTTTTTCCACGGACGTAGCTATTACCCCCGAAAACTAAAACTTTTGAAATAGGAAAAGAGCCTTTAATCACATTCTTTATGTGCAATCATAAAATAGTCTAATATCTTCCTTTTTTCCACAGACGTAGCTATTACCCCCGAAAACTAAAATTTTGAAATAGGAAAAGAGCCTTTAATCACATTCTTTACCATGTGCAATCATAAGATAGTCTAATATCTTCATTTTTTCCACAGACGTAGCTATTACCCCCGAAAACTAAAACTTTTGAAATATGAAAACAGCCTTTAATCGCATTCTTTACAATTTGCAATCATAAAATAGACTAATATCTTGATTTTTTCCAGGGGACGTAGCTATTATCCCCGAAAACTAAAACTTTTGAAATAGGAAAAGAGCCTTTAATCACATTCTTTACC
>NW_027067697.1:0-10516 GCF_032884065.1 Artemia franciscana
ACATACGTAGCTATTACCCTCGAAAACTAAAACTTTTGAAATAGGAAAAGAGCCTTTAATCACATTCTTTACCATGTACAATCATAAAATAGTCTAATATCTTCATTTTTTCAACATACGTAGCTATTACCCTCGAAAACTAAAACTTTTGAAATAGGAAAAGGGCCTTTAATTACATTCTTTACCATTTGCAATCATAAAATAGTCAAATATCTTCATTTTTTAAAAATAGGTAGCTATTACCCTCGAAAACTAAAACTTTTGAAATAGGAAAAGAGCCTTTAATCAGATTCTTTACCATGTGCAATCATAAAATTGTCTAATATCTTCATATTTTCAACATACGTAGCTATTACCCTCAAAAACTAAAACTTTTGAAATAGGAAAAGAGCCTTTAATCACATTCTTTACCATGTGCAATCATAAAAAGTCTAATATCTTCATTTTTTCCACAGACATAGCTATTACCCTCGAAAACTAAAACTTTTGAAATAGGAAAAGAGCCTTTAATCACATTCGTTACCATTTGCAATCATAAAATAGTCTAATTTCTTCAGTTTTTCAACATACATAGCTATTACCCTCGAAAACTAAAACTTTTGACATACGAAAAGAGCCTTTAATCACATTCTTTACCATTTGCAATCATAGAATTGTCTAATATCTTCATTTTTTCAACATACGTAGCTATTACCCTCGAAAACTAAAACTTTTGAAATAGGAAAAGAGCCTTAATCACATTCTTTACCATGTGCAATCATAAAATAGTCTAATATCTTCATTTTTTCAACAGATATAGCTATTACCCTCGAAAACTAAAACTTTTGAAATAGGAAAAGAGCCTTTAATCACATTCTTTACCATTTGCAATCATAAAATAGTCTAATATCTTCATTTTTTCAACATATAGCTATTACCCTCGAAAACTAAAACTTTTGACATAGGAAAAGAGCCTTTAATCACATTCTTTACCATGTGCAATCATAAAATAGTCTAATATCTTCATTTTTTCAACATACGTAGCTATTACCCTCGAAAACTAAAACTTTTGAATAGGAAAAGAGCCTTTAATCACATTTTTACCATGTGCAATCATAAAATAGTCTAATATCTTCATTTTTTCAACATACGTAGCTATTACCCTCGAAAACTAAAACTTTTGAATAGGAAAAGAGCCTTTAATCACATTCTTTACCATGTGCAATCATAAAATAGTCTAATATCTTCATTTTTTCAACATACGTAGCTATTACCCTCGAAAACTAAAACTTTTGACATAGGAAAAGAGCCTTTAAAGCACATTCTTTACCATGTGCAATCATAAAATAGTCTAATATCTTCATTTTTCAACATACGTAGCTATTACCCTCGAAAACTAAAACTTTTGAAATAGGAAAAGAGCCTTTAATCACATTCTTTACCATGTGCAATCATAAAATAGTCTAATATCTTCATTTTTTCAACATACGTAGCTATTACCCTCGAAAACTAAAACTTTTGAAATAGGAAAAGAGCCTTTAATCACATTCTTTACCATTTGCAATCATAAAATAGTCTAATATCTTCATTTTTTCAACATACGTAGCTATTACCCTCGAAAACTAAAACTTTTGAAATAGGAAAAGAGCCTTTAATTACATTCTTTACCATTTGCAATCATAAAATAGTCTAATATCTTCATTTTTTCAACATACGTAGCTATTACCCTCGAAAACTAAAACTTTTGACATAGGAAAAGAGCCTTTAATCATATTCTTTACAATTTCCAATCATAAAATAGTCTAATATCTTCATTTTTTCAACATACGTAGCTGTTAACCTATAATACTAAAACTTTTGACATAGGAAAAGAGCCTTTAATCACATTCTTTACCATTTGCAATCATAAAATAGTCTAATATCTTCATTTTTTCAACATAGGTAGCTATTACCGTCGAAAATTTAACTTTTGACATAGGAAAAGAGCCTCTAATCACATTCTTTACCATGTGCAATCATAAAATTGTCTAATATCTTCATTTTTTCAACATACGTAGCTATTACCCTCGAAAACTAAAACTTTTGACATAGGAAAAGAGCCTTTAAGCACATTCTTTACCATGTGCAATCATAAAATAGTCTAATATTTTCATTTTTCCAACATACGTAGCTATTACCCTCGAAAACTAAAACTTTTGAAATAGGAAAAGAGCCTTTAATCACATTCTTTACCATGTGCAATCATAAAAAGTCTAATATCTTCATTTTTTCCACAGACATAGCTATTACCCTCGAAAACTAAAACTTTTGAAATAGGAAAAGAGCCTTTAATCACATTCGTTACCATTTGCAATCATAAAATAGTCTAATTTCTTCAGTTTTTCAACATACATAGCTATTACCCTCGAAAACTAAAACTTTTGACATACGAAAAGAGCCTTTAATCACATTCTTTACCATTTGCAATCATAGAATTGTCTAATATCTTCATTTTTTCAACATACGTAGCTATTACCCTCGAAAACTAAAACTTTTGAAATAGGAAAAGAGCCTTAATCACATTCTTTAGCATGTGAAATCATAAAATAGTCTAATATCTTCATTTTTTCAACAGATATAGCTATTACCCTCGAAAACTAAAACTTTTGAAATAGGAAAAGAGCCTTTAATCACATTCTTTACCATTTGCAATCATAAAATAGTCTAATATCTTCATTTTTTCAACAGATATAGCTATTACCCTCGAAAACTATAACTTTTGACATAGGAAAAGAGCCTTTACTCACATTCTTTACCATTTGCAATCATAAAATAGTCTAATATCTTCATTTTTTCAACATAGGTAGCTATTACCCTCGAAAACTAAAACTTTTGACATAGGAAAAGAGCATTTAATCACATTTTTTACCATGTGCAATCATAAAATTGTCTAATATCTTCATTTTTTCAACATACGTAGCTATTACCCTCGAAAACTAAAACTTTTGGAACAGGAAAAGAGCCTTTAATCACATTGTTTACCATTTGCAATCATAAAATAGTCTAATATCTTCATTTTTTCAACATACGTAGCTATTACCCTCGAAAACTAAAACTTTTGACATAGGAAAAGAGCCTTAAAGCACATTCTTTACCATGTGCAATCATAAAATAATCTAATATTTTCATTTTTCCAACATACGTAGCTATTACCCTCAAAAACTAAAACTTTTGAAATAGGAAAAGAGCCTTTAATCACATTCTTTACCATGTGCAATCATAAAATAGTCTAATATCTTCATTTTTCAACATACGTAGCTATTACCCTCGAAAACTAAAACTTTTGAAATAGGAAAAGAGCCTTTAATCACATTCTTTACCATGCAATCATAAAATAGTCTAATATCTTCATTTTTTCAACATACGTAGCTATTACCCTCGAAAACTAAAACTTTTGAAATAGGAAAAGAGCCTTTAATTACATTCTTTACCATGTGCAATCATAAAATAGTCTAATATCTTCATTTTTTAACAATAGTAGCTATTACCCTCGAAAACTAAAACTTTTGAAATAGGAAAAGAGCCTTTAATCACATTCTTTACCATGTGCAATCATAAAATAGTCTAATATCTTCATTTTTCAACATACGTAGCTATTACCCTCGAAAACTAAAACTTTTGAAATAGGAAAAGAGCCTTTAATCACATTCTTTACCATGTGCAATCATAAAATAGTCTAATATCTTCATTTTTTCAACATACGTAGCTATTACCCTCGAAAACTAAAACTTTTGAAATAGGAAAAGAGCCTTTAATCACATTCTTTACCATGTGCAATCATAAAATAGTCTAATATCTTCATTTTTTCAACATACGTAGCTATTACCCTCGAAAACTAAAACTTTTGAATAGGAAAAGAGCCTTTAATCACATTCTTTACCATTTGCAATCATAAAATAGTCTAATATCTTCATTTTTTCAACAGATATAGCTATTACCCTCGAAAACTAAAACTTTTGAAATAGGAAAAGAGCCTTTAATCACATTCTTTACCATTTGCAATCATAAAATAGTCTAATATCTTCATTTTTTCAACATACGTAGCTATTACCCTCGAAAACTAAAACTTTTGAAATAGGAAAAGAGCCTTTAATCACATTCTTTACCATGTGCAATCATAAAATAGTCTAATATCTTCATTTTTTCAACATACGTAGCTATTACCCTCGAAAACTAAAACTTTTGAATAGGAAAAGAGCCTTTAATCACATTCTTTACCATTGCAATCATAAAATAGTCTAATATCTTCATTTTTTCAACATACGTAGCTATTACCCTCGAAAACTAAAACTTTTGACATAGGAAAAGAGCCTTTAATCACATTCTTTACCATTTGCAATCATAAAATAGTCTAATATCTTCATTTTTTCAACATACGTAGCTATTACCCTCGAAAACTAAAACTTTTGACATAGGAAAAGAGCCTTTAATCACATTCTTTACCATGTGCAATCATAAAATAGTCTAATATCTTCATTTTTTCAACATACGTAGCTATTACCCTCGAAAACTAAAACTTTTGAAATAGGAAAAGAGCCTTTAATCACATTCTTTACCATGTGCAATCATAAAATAGTCTAATATCTTCATTTTTTCAACATACGTAGCTATTACCCTCGAAAACTAAAACTTTTGAATAGGAAAAGAGCCTTTAATCACATTCTTTACCATTTGCAATCATAAAATAGTCTAATATCTTCATTTTTTCAACATACGTAGCTATTACCCTCGAAAACTAAAACTTTTGAAATAGGAAAAGAGCCTTTAATCACATTCTTTACCATGTGCAATCATAAAATAGTCTAATATCTTCATTTTTTCCAACATACGTAGCTATTACCCTCGAAAACTAAAACTTTTGAAATAGGAAAAGAGCCTTTAATCACATTCTTTACCATTTGCAATCATAAAATAGTCTAATATCTTCATTTTTCAACATACGTAGCTATTACCCTCGAAAACTAAAACTTTTGACATAGGAAAAGAGCCTTTAATCACATTCTTTACCATTTGCAATCATAAAATAGTCTAATATCTTCATTTTTTCAACATACGTAGCTATTACCCTCGAAAACTAAAACTTTTGAAATAGGAAAAGAGCCTTTAATCACATTCTTTACCATGTGCAATCATAAAATAGTCTAATATCTTCATTTTTTCAACATACGTAGCTATTACCCTCGAAAACTAAAACTTTTGACATAGGAAAAGAGCCTTTAATCACATTCTTTACCATGTTGCAATCATAAAATAGTCTAATATCTTCATTTTTTCAACATACGTAGCTATTACCCTCGAAAACTAAAACTTTTGAAATAGGAAAAGAGCCTTTAATCACATTCTTTACCATTTGCAATCATAAAATAGTCTAATATCTTCATTTTTTCAACATAGGTAGCTATTACCCTCGAAAACTAAAACTTTTGAAATAGGAAAAGAGCCTTTAATCACATTCTTTACCATGTGCAATCATAAAATTGTCTAATATCTTCATTTTTTCAACATACGTAGCTATTACCCTCGAAAACTAAAACTTTTGAATAGGAAAAGAGCCTTTAATCACATTCTTTACCATTTGCAATCATAAAATATTCTAATATCTTCATTTTTTCAACATACGTAGCTATTACCCTCGAAAACTAAAACTTTTGACATAGGAAAAGAGCCTTTAATCACATTCTTTACCATGTGCAATCATAAAATAGTCTAATATCTTCATTTTTTCAACATACGTAGCTATTACCCTCGAAAACTAAAACTTTTGAAATAGGAAAAGAGCCTTTAATCACATTCTTTACCATGTGCAATCATAAAATAGTCTAATATCTTCATTTTTTCAACAGATATAGCTATTACCCTCGAAAACTAAAACTTTTGAAATAGGAAAAGAGCCTTTAATCACATTCTTTACCATTTGCAATCATAAAATAGTCTAATATCTTCATTTTTTCAACATACGTAGCTATTACCCTCGAAAACTAAAACTTTTGAAATAGGAAAAGAGCCTTTAATCACATTCTTTACCATGTGCAATCATAAAATAGTCTAATATCTTCATTTTTTCAACATACCTAGCTATTACCCTCGAAAACTAAAACTTTTGAATAGGAAAAGAGCCTTTAATCACATTCTTTACCATGTGCAATCATAAAATAGTCTAATATCTTCATTTTTTCAACATACGTAGCTATTACCCTCGAAAACTAAAACTTTTGACATAGGAAAAGAGCCTTTAATCACATTCTTTACCATTTGCAATCATAAAATAGTCTAATATCTTCATTTTTTCAACATACGTAGCTATTACCCTCGAAAACTAAAACTTTTGACATAGGAAAAGAGCCTTTAATCACATTCTTTACCATTTGCAATCATAAAATAGTCTAATATCTTCATTTTTTCAACATACGTAGCTATTACCCTCGAAAACTAAAACTTTTGACATAGGAAAAGAGCCTTTAATCACATTCTTTACCATGTGCAATCATAAAATAGTCTAATATCTTCATTTTTTCAACATACGTAGCTATTACCCTCGAAAACTAAAACTTTTGACATAGGAAAAGAGCCTTTAATCACATTCTTTACCATGTGCAATCATAAAATAGTCTAATATCTTCATTTTTCAACATACGTAGCTATTACCCTCGAAAACTAAAACTTTTGAAATAGGAAAAGAGCCTTTAATCACATTCTTTACCATGTGCAATCATAAAATAGTCTAATATCTTCATTTTTTCAACATACGTAGCTATTACCCTCGAAAACTAAAACTTTTGAAATAGGAAAAGAGCCTTTAATCACATTCTTTACCATTTGCAATCATAAAATAGTCTAATATCTTCATTTTTTCAACATACGTAGCTATTACCCTCGAAAACTAAAACTTTTGACATAGGAAAAGAGCCTTTAATCACATTCTTTACCATTTGCAATCATAAAATAGTCTAATATCTTCATTTTTTCAACATACGTAGCTATTACCCTCGAAAACTAAAACTTTTGAAATAGGAAAAGAGCCTTTAATCACATTCTTTACCATTTGCAATCATAAAATAGTCTAATATCTTCATTTTTTCAACATAGGTAGCTATTACCCTCGAAAACTAAAACTTTTGAAATAGGAAAAGAGCCTTTAATCACATTCTTTACCATGTGCAATCATAAAATAGTCTAATATCTTCATTTTTTCAACATACGTAGCTATTACCCTCGAAAACTAAAACTTTTGACATAGGAAAAGAGCCTTTAATCACATTCTTTACCATTTGCAATCATAAAATAGTCTAATATCTTCATTTTTTCAACATACGTAGCTATTACCCTCGAAAACTAAAACTTTTGAAATAGGAAAAGAGCCTTTAATCACATTCTTTACCATGTGCAATCATAAAATAGTCTAATATCTTCATTTTTTCAACATACGTAGCTATTACCCTCGAAAACTAAAACTTTTGAATAGGAAAAGAGCCTTTAATCACATTCTTTACCATGTGCAATCATAAAATAGTCTAATATCTTCATTTTTTCAACATATAGCTATTACCCTCGAAAACTAAAACTTTTGACATAGGAAAAGAGCCTTTAATCACATTCTTTACCATTTGCAATCATATAATAGTCTAATATTTTCATTTTTTCAACATACGTAGCTATTACCCTCGAAAACTAAAACTTTTGAAATAGGAAAAGAGCCTTTAATCACATTCTTTACCATGTGCAATCATAAAATAGTCTAATATCTTCATTTTTTCAACATACGTAGCTATTACCCTCGAAAACTAAAACTTTTGAAATAGGAAAAGAGCCTTTAATCACATTCTTTACCATGTGCAATCATAAAATAGTCTAATATCTTCATTTTTTCAACATACGTAGCTATTACCCTCGAAAACTAAAACTTTTGACATAGGAAAAGAGCCTTTAATCACATTCTTTACCATTTGCAATCATAAAATAGTCTAATATCTTCATTTTTTCAACATACGTAGCTATTACCTCGAAAACTAAAACTTTTGACATAGGAAAAGAGCCTTTAATCACATTCTTTACATTTGCAATCATAAAATAGTCTAATATCTTCATTTTTTCAACATACGTAGCTATTACCCTCGAAAACTAAAACTTTTGACATAGGAAAAGAGCCTTTAATCACATTCTTTACCATTTGCAATCATAAAATAGTCTAATATCTTCATTTTTTCAACATACGTAGCTATTACCCTCGAAAACTAAAACTTTTGACATAGGAAAAGAGCCTTTAATCACATTCTTTACCATGTGCAATCATAAAATAGTCTAATATCTTCATTTTTTCAACATACGTAGCTATTACCCTCGAAAACTAAAACTTTTGAAATAGGAAAAGAGCCTTTAATCACATTCTTTACCATGTGCAATCATAAAATAGTCTAATATCTTCATTTTTTCCAACATACGTAGCTATTACCCTCGAAAACTAAAACTTTTGAAATAGGAAAAGAGCCTTTAATCACATTCTTTACCATTTGCAATCATAAAATAGTCTAATATCTTCATTTTTCAACATACGTAGCTATTACCCTCGAAAACTAAAACTTTTGAAATAGGAAAAGAGCCTTTAATCACATTCTTTACCATTTGCAATCATAAAATAGTCTAATATCTTCATTTTTTCAACATACGTAGCTATTACCCTCGAAAACTAAAACTTTTGAAATAGGAAAAGAGCCTTTAATCACATTCTTTACCATGTGCAATCATAAAATAGTCTAATATCTTCATTTTTTCAACATACGTAGCTATTACCCTCGAAAACTAAAACTTTTGAAATAGGAAAAGAGCCTTTAATCACATTCTTTACCATTTGCAATCATAAAATAGTCTAATATCTTCATTTTTTCAACATACGTAGCTATTACCCTCGAAAACTAAAACTTTTGACATAGGAAAAGAGCCTTTAATCACATTCTTTACCATTTGCAATCATAAAATAGTCTAATATCTTCATTTTTTCAACATACGTAGCTATTACCCTCGAAAACTAAAACTTTTGACATAGGAAAAGAGCCTTTAATCACATTCTTTACCATTTGCAATCATAAAATAGTCTAATATCTTCATTTTTTCAACATACGTAGCTATTACCCTCGAAAACTAAAACTTTTGACATAGGAAAAGAGCCTTTAATCACATTCTTTACCATTTGCAATCATAAAATAGTCTAATATCTTCATTTTTTCAACATACGTAGCTATTACCCTCGAAAACTAAAACTTTTGACATAGGAAAAGAGCCTTTAATCAAATTCTTTACCATGTGCAATCATAAAATAGTCTAATATCTTCATTTTTCCAACATACGTAGCTATTACCCTCGAAAACTAAAACTTTTGACATAGGAAAAGAGCCTTTAATCACATTCTTTACCATGTGCAATCATAAAATAGTCTAATATCTTCATTTTTTCAACATACGTAGCTATTACCCTCGAAAACTAAAACTTTTGACATAGGAAAAGAGCCTTTAATCACATTCTTTACCATTTGCAATCATAAAATAGTCTAATATCTTCATTTTTCAACATACGTAGCTATTACCCTCGAAAACTAAAACTTTTGACATAGGAAAAGAGCCTTTAATCACATTCTTTACCATTTGCAATCATAAAATAGTCTAATATCTTCATTTTTTTCAACATACGTAGCTATTACCCTCGAAAACTAAAACTTTTGAAATAGGAAAAGAGCCTTTAATCACATTCTTTACCATTTGCAATCATAAAATAGTCTAATATCTTCATTTTTTCAACATACGTAGCTATTACCCTCGAAAACTAAAACTTTTGACATAGGAAAAGAGCCTTTAATCACATTCTTTACCATGTGCAATCATAAAATAGTCTAATATCTTCATTTTTTCAACATACGTAGCTATTACCCTCGAAAACTAAAACTTTTGACATAGGAAAAGAGCCTTTAATCACATTCTTTACCATTTGCAATCATAAAATAGTCTAATATCTTCATTTTTTCAACATACGTAGCTATTACCCTCGAAAACTAAAACTTTTGACATAGGAAAAGAGCCTTTAAGCACATTCTTTACCATGTGCAATCATAAAATAGTCTAATATTTTCATTTTTCCAACATACGTAGCTATTACCCTCGAAAACTAAAACTTTTGAAATAGGAAAAGAGCCTTTAATCACATTCTTTACCATGTGCAATCATAAAATAGTCTAATATCTTCATTTTTTCAACATACGTAGCTATTACCCTCGAAAACTAAAACTTTTGACATAGGAAAAGAGCCTTTAATCACATTCTTTACCATTTGCAATCATAAAATAGTCTAATATCTTCATTTTTTCAACATACGTAGCTATTACCCTCGAAAACTAAAACTTTTGACATAGGAAAAGAGCCTTTAATCACATTCTTTACCATGTGCAATCATAAAATAGTCTAATATCTTCATTTTTTCAACATACGTAGCTATTACCCTCGAAAACTAAAAC
>NW_027067698.1:0-10470 GCF_032884065.1 Artemia franciscana
GGTAAAGAATGTGATTAAAGGCTCTTTTCCAATATCAAAAGTTTTAGTTTTCGAGGGTAATAGCTACGTATGTTGAAAAAATGAAGATATTAGACTATTTTATGATTGCAAATGGTAAAGAATGTGATTAAAGGCTCTTTTGCTATTTCAAAAGTTTAGTTTTCGAGGGTAATAGCTACGTATGCTGAAAAAATAAAGATATTAGACTATTTTATGATTGCAAATGGTAAAGAATGTGATTAAAGGCTCTTTTCCTATTTCAAAAGTTTTAGTTTTCGAGGGTAATAGCTACGTATGTTGAAAAAATGAAGATATTAGACTATTTTATGATTGCAAATGGTAAAGAATGTGATTAAAGGCTCTTTTCCTATTTCAAAAGTTTTAGTTTTCGAGGGTAATAGCTACGTATGTTGAAAAAATGAAGAAATTAGACTATTTTATGATTGCAAATGGTAAAGAATGTGATTAAAGGCTCTTTTCCTATTTCAAAAGTTTTAGTTTTCGAGGGTAATAGCTACGTATGTTGAAAAAATGATGATATTAGACTATTTTATGATTGCACATGGTAAAGAATGTGATTAAAGGCTCTTTTCCTATTTCAAAAGTTTTAGTTTTCGAGGGTAATAGCTACGTATGTTGAAAAAATGAAGATATTAGACTATATTATGATTGCAAATGGTAAAGAATGTGATTAAAGGCTCTTTTTCTATGTCAGAAGTTTTAGTTTTCGAGGGTAATAGCTACGTATGTTGAAAAAATGAAGATATTAGACTATTTTATGATTGCACATGCTAAAGAATGTGATTAAAGGCTCTTTTCCTATTTCAAAAGTTTTAGTTTTCGAGGGTATTAGCTACCTTTGTTGAAAAAATGAAGATATTAGACTATTTTATGATTGTAAATGGTAAAGAATGTGATTAAGGCTCTTTTCCTATGTCAAAAGTTTTAGTTTTCGACGGTAATAGCTTTGTCTGTGGAAAAAATGAAGATATTAGACAATTTTATGATTGCACATGGTAAAGAATGTGATTAAAGGCTCTTTTCCTATTTCAAAAGTTTTAGTTTTCGAGGGTAATAGCTACGTATGTTGAAAAAATGAAGATATTAGACTATTTTATGATTGCAAATTGTAAAGAATATGATTAAAGGCTCTTTTCCTATTTCAAAAGTTTTAGTTTTCGAGGGTAATAGCTATGTATGTTGAAAAAATGAAGATATTAGACTATTTTATGATTGCAAATGGTAAAGAATGTGATTAAAGGCTCTTTTGCTATTTCAAAAGTTTAGTTTTCGAGGGTAATAGCTACATATGCTGAAAAAATGAAGATATTAGACTATTTTATGATTGCAAATGGTAAAGAATGTGATTAAAGGCTCTTTTCCTATTTCAAAAGTTTTAGTTTTCGAGGGTAATAGCTACGTATGTTGAAAAAATGAAGATATTAGACTATTTTATGATTGCAAATGGTAAAGAATGTGATTAAAGGCTCTTTTCCTATTTCAAAAGTTTTAGTTTTCGAGGGTAATAGCTACGTATGTTGAAAAAATGAAGATATTAGACTATTTTATGATTGCAAATGGTAAAGAATGTGATTAAAGGCTCTTTTCCTATCCTATTTCAAAAGTTTTAGTTTTCGAGGGTAATAGCTACGTATGTTGAGAAAATGAAGATATTAGACTATTTTATGATTGCAAATGGTAAGGAATGTGATTAAAGGCTCTTTTCCTATTTCAAAAGTTTTAGTTTTCAAGGGTAATAGCTACGTATGTTGAAAAAATGAAGATATTAGACTATTTTATGATTGCAAATGGTAAAGAATGTGATTAAAGGCTCTTTTCCTATTTCAAAAGTTTTAGTTTTCGAGGGTAATAGCTACGTATGTTGAAAAAATGAAGATATTAGACTATTTTATGGTTGCAAATGGTAAAGAATGTGATTAAAGGCTCTTTTGCTATTTCAAAAGTTTAGTTTTCGAGGGTAATAGCTACGTATGTTGAAAAAATGAAGATATTAGACTATTTTATGATTGCACATGGTAAAGAATGTGATTAAAGGCTCTTTTCCTATTTCAAAAGTTTTAGTTTTCGAGGGTAATAGCTACGTATATTGAAAAATGAAGATATTAGACTATTTTATGATTGCAAATGGTAAAGAATGTGACTAAAGGCTCTTTTCCTATTTCAAAAGTTTTAGTTTTCGAGGGTAATAGCTACGTATGTTGAAAAAATGAAGATATTAGACTATTTTATGATTGTACATGGTAAAGAATGTGATTAAAGGCTCTTTTCCTATGTTAAAAGTTTTAGTTTTCGAGGGTAATAGCTTTGTCTGTGGAAAAAATGAAGATATTAGACAATTTTATGATTGCACATGGTAAAGAATGTGATTAAAGGCTCTTTTGCTATTTCAAAAGTTTAGTTTTCGAGGGTAATAGCTACGTATGTTGAAAAAATGAAGATATTAGACTATTTTATGATTGCACATGGTAAAGAATGTGATTAAAGGCTCTTTTCCTATTTCAAAAGTTTTAGTTTTCGAGGGTAATAGCTACATATGTTGAAAAAAAATGAAGATATTAGACTATTTTATGATTGCAAATGGTAAAGAATGTGATTAAAGGCTCTTTTCCTATTTCAAAAGTTTTAGTTTTCGAGGGTAATAGCTACGTATGTAGAAAAAATGAAGATATTAGACAATTTTATTATTGCAAATGGTAAAGAATGTGATTAAAGGCTCTTTTCCTATTTCAAAAGTTTTAGTTTTCGAAGTTAATAGCTATGTCTGTGGAAAAAATCAAGATATTAGACTATTTTATGATTGCACATGGTTAAGAATGTGATTAAAGGCTCTTTTCCTATTTCAAAAGTTTTAGTTTTCGAGGGTAATAGCTACGTATGTTGAAAAACTGAAGATATTAGACTATTTTATGATTGCAAATTGTAAAGAATGTGATTAAAGGCTCTTTTCCTATTTCAAAAGTTTTAGGATTTGAGGGTAATAGCTAAGTATGCTGAAAAAATGAAGATATTAGACTATTTTATGATTGCAAATGGTAAAGAATGTGATTAAAGGCTCTTTTCCTATTTCAAAAGTTTTAGTTTTCGAGGGTAATAGCTACGTATGTTGAAAAAATGAAGATATTAGACTATTTTATGATTGCAAATGGTAAAGAATGTGATTAAAGGCTCTTTTCCTATGTCAAAAGTTTTAGTTTTCGAGGGTTATAGCTACGTATGTTGAAAAAATGAAGATATTAGACTATTTTATGATTGCACATGGTAAAGAATGTGATTAAAGGCTCTTTTCCTATTTCAAAAGTCTTAGTTTTCGAGGGTAATAGCTATGTCTGTGGAAAAAATGAGGATATTAGACTATTTTATGATTGCACATGGTAAAGAATGTGGTTAAAGGCTCTTTTCCTATTTTAAAAGTTTTAGTTTTCGAGGGTAATAGCTACGTATGTTGAACAAATAAAGATATTAGACTATTTTATGATTGCAAATGGCAAAGAATGTGATTAAAGGCTCTTTCGCTATTTCAAAAGTTTAGTTTTCGAGGGTAATAGCTACGTATGTTGAAAAAATGAAGATATTAGACTATTTTATGATTGCACATGGTAAAGAATGTGATTAAAGACTCTTTTCCAATATCAAAAGTTTTAGTTTTTGAGGGTAATAGCTACGTATGTTGAAAAAATGAAGATATTAGACTATTTTATGATTGCAAATGGTAAAGAATATGATTAAAGGCTCTTTTCCTATTTCAAAAGTTTTAGTTTTCGAGGGTAATAGCTACGTATGTTGAAAAAATGAAGATATTAGACTATTTTATGATTGCAAATGGTAAAGAATGTGATTAAAGGCTCTTTTCCTATTTCAAAAGTTTTAGTTTTCGAGGGTAATAGCTACGTATGTTGAAAAAATGATGATATTAGACTATTTTATGATTGCACATGGTAAAGAATGTGATTAAAGGCTCTTTTCCTATTTCAAAAGTTTTAGTTTTCGAGGGTAATAGCTACGTATGTTGAAAAAATGAAGATATTAGACTATATTATGATTGCAAATGGTAAAGAATGTGATTAAAGGCTCTTTTTCTATGTCAAAAGTTTTAGTTTTCGAGGGTAATAGCTACGTATGTTGAAAAAATGAAGATATTAGACTATTTTATGATTGCACATGCTAAAGAATGTGATTAAAGGCTCTTTTCCTATTTCAAAAGTTTTAGTTTTCGAGGGTATTAGCTACGTATGTTGAAAAAATGAAGATATTAGACTATTTTATGATTGTAAATGGTAAAGAATGTGATTAAAGGCTCTTTTCCTATGTCAAAAGTTTTAGTTTTCGACGGTAATAGCTTTGTCTGTGGGAAAAATGAAGATATTAGACAATTTTATGATGGCACATGGTAAAAAATTTGATTAAAGGCTCTTTTCCTATTTCAAAAGTTTTAGTTTTCGAGGGTAATAGCTACGTATGTTGAAAAAATGAAGATATTAGACTATTTTATGATTGCAAATGGTAAAGAATGTGATTAAAGGCTCTTTTCCTATTTCAAAAGTTTTAGTTTTCGAGGGTATTAGCTACGTATGTTGAAAAAATGAAGATATTAGACTATTTTATGATTGTAAATGGTAAAGAATGTGATTAAAGGCTCTTTTCCTATGTCAAAAGTTTTAGTTTTCGACGGCAATAGCTTTGTCTGTGGAAAAAATGAAGATATTAGACAATTTTATGATTGCACATGGTAAAGAATGTGATTAAAGGCTCTTTTCCTATTTCAAAAGTTTTAGTTTTAGAGGGTAATAGCTATGTATGTTGAAAAAATGAAGATATTAGACTATTTTATGATTGTAAATGGTAAAGAATGTGATTAAAGGCTCTTTTGCTATTTCAAAAGTTTTAGTTTTCGAGGGTAATAGCTACGTATGTTGAAATAATGAAGATATTAGACTATTTTATGATTGCACATGGTAAAGAATGTGATTAAAGGCTCTTTTCCTATGTCAAAAGTTTTAGTTTTCGAGGGTAATAGCTGCGTATGTTGAAAAAATGAAGATACTAGACTATTTTATGATTGCAAATGGTAAAGAATGTGATTAAAGGCTCTTTTCCTATCCTATTTCAAAAGTTTTAGTTTTCGAGGGTAATAGCTACGTATGTTGAGAAAATGAAGATATTAGACTATTTTATGATTGCAAATGGTAAGGAATGTGATTAAAGGCTCTTTTCCTATTTCAAAAGTTTTAGTTTTCAAGGGTAATAGCTACGTATGTTGAAAAAATGAAAATATTAGACTATTTTATGATTGCAAATGGTAAAGAATGTGATTAAAGGCTCTTTTCCTATTTCAAAAATTTTAGTTTTCGAGGGTAATAGCTACGTATGTTGAAAAAATGAAGATATTAGACTATTTTATGGTTGCAAATGGTAAAGAATGTGATTAAAGGCTCTTTTGCTATTTCAAAAGTTTAGTTTTCGAGGGTAATAGCTACGTATGTTGAAAAAATGAAGATATTAGACTATTTTATGATTGCACATGGTAAAGAATGTGATTAAAGGCTCTTTTCCTATTTCAAAAGTTTTAGTTTTCGAGGGTAATAGCTACGTATATTGAAAAATGAAGATATTAGACTATTTTATGATTGCAAATGGTAAAGAATGTGATTAAAGGCTCTTTTCCTATTTCAAAAGTTTTAGTTTTCGAGGGTAATAGCTACGTATGTTGAAAAAATGAAGATATTAGACTATTTTATGATTGTAAATGGTAAAGAATGTGATTAAAGGCTCTTTTCCTATGTCAAAAGTTTTAGTTTTCGACGGTAATAGCTTTGTCTGTGGAAAAAATGAAGATATTAGACAATTTTATGATTGCACATGGTAAAGAATGTGATTAAAGGCTCTTTTCCTATTTCAAAAGTTTTAGTTTTCGAGGGTAATAGCTACGTATGTTGAAAAAATGAAGATATTAGACTATTTTATGATTGCAAATGGTAAAGAATGTGATTAAAGGCTCTTTTCCTATTTCAAAAGTTTTAGTTTTCGAGGGTATTAGCTACGTATGTTGAAAAAATGAAGATATTAGACTATTTTATGATTGTAAATGGTAAAGAATGTGATTAAAGGCTCTTTTCCTATGTCAAAAGTTTTAGTTTTCGACGGTAATAGCTTTGTCTGTGGAAAAAATGAAGATATTAGACAATTTTATGATTGCACATGGTAAAGAATGTGATTAAAGGCTCTTTTCCTATTTCAAAAGTTTTAGTTTTCGAGGGTAATAGCTATGTATGTTGAAAAAATGAAGATATTAGACTATTTTATGATTGCAAATGGTAAAGAATGTGATTAAAGGCTCTTTTCCTATTTCAAAAGTTTTAGTTTTCGAGGGTAATAGCTACGTATGTTGAAAAAATGAAGATATTAGACTATTTTATGATTGCACATGGTAAAGAATGTGATTAAAGGCTCTTTTGCTATTTCAAAAGTTTTAGTTTTCGAGGGTAATAGCTACATATGTTGAAAAAAATGAAGATATTAGACTATTTTATGATTGCAAATGGTAAAGAATGTGATTAAACGCTCTTTTCCTATTTCAAAAGTTTTAGTTTTCGAGGGTAATAGCTACATATGTTGAAAAAAATGAAGATATTAGACTATTTTATGATTGCAAATGGTAAAGAATGTGATTAAACGCTCTTTTCCTATTTCAAAAGTTTTAGTTTTCGAGGGTAATAGCTACGTATGTTGAAAAAATGAAGATATTAGACTATTTTATTATTGCAAATGGTAAAGAATGTGATTAAAGGCTCTTTTCCTATTTCAAAAGTTTTAGTTTTCGAGGGTAATAGCTTTGTCTGTAGAAAAAATGAAGATATTAGACAATTTTATGATTGCACATGGTAAAGAATGTGATTAAAGGCTCTTTTCCTATTTCAAAAGTTTTAGTTTTCGAGGGTAATAGCTACGTATGTTGAAAAAATGAAGATATTAGACTATTTTATGATTGCACATGGTAAAGAATGTGATTAAAGGCTCTTTTCCTATTTGAAAAGTTTTAGTTTTCGAGGGTAATAGCTACGTATGTTGAAAAAATGAAGATATTAGACTATTTTATGATTGCAAATGGTAAAGAATGTGATTAAAGGCTCTTTTCCTATGTCAAAAGTTTTAGCTTTCGAGGGTAATAGCTACGTATGTTGAAAAAATGAAGATATTAGACTATTTTATGATTGAAAATTGTAAAGAATGTGATTAAAGGCTCTTTTCCTATTTCAAAAGTTTTAGTTTTCGAAGGTAATAGCTATGTCTGTGGAAAAAATCAAGATATTAGACTATTTTATGATTGCACATGGTTAAGAATGTGATTAACGGCTCTTTTCCTATTTCAAAAGTTTTAGTTTTCGAGGGTAATAGCTACGTATTTTTGAAAAACTGAAGATATTAGACTACTTTATGATTGCAAATTGTAAAGAATGTGATTAAAGGCTCTTTTCCTATTTCAAAAGTTTTAGTTTTCGAGGGTAATAGCTAAGTATGTTGAAAAAATGAAGATATTAGACTATTTTATGATTGCAAATGGTAAAGAATGTGATTAAAGGCTCTTTTCCTATTTCAAAAGTTTTAGTTTTCGAGGGTAATAGCTACGTATGTTGAAAAAATGAAGATATTAGACTATTTTATGATTGCAAATGGTAAAGAATGTGATTAAAGGCTCTTTTCCTATGTCAAAAGTTTTAGTTTTCGAGGGTAATAGCTACGTAAAACTGAAGATATTAGACTACTTTATGATTGCAAATTGTAAAGAATGTGATTAAAGGCTCTTTTCCTATTTCAAAAGTTTTAGTTTTCGAGGGTAATAGCTAAGTATGTTGAAAAAATGAAGATATTAGACTATTTTATGATTGCAAATGGTAAAGAATGTGATTAAAGGCTCTTTTCCTATTTCAAAAGTTTTAGTTTTCGAGGGTAATAGCTACGTATGTTGAAAAAATGAAGATATTAGACTATTTTATGATTGCAAATGGTAAAGAATGTGATTAAAGGCTCTTTTCCTATGTCAAAAGTTTTAGTTTTCGAGGGTAATAGCTACGTATGTTGAAAAAATGAAGATATTAGACTATTTTATGATTGCACATGGTAAAGAATGTGATTAAAGGCTCTTTTCCTATTTTAAAAGTTTTAGTTTTCGAGGGTAATAGCTACGTATGTTGAAAAAAATAAAGATATTTGACTATTTTATGATTGCAAACGGTAAAGAATGTGATTAAAAGCTCTTTTCCTATTTCAAAAGTCTTAGTTTTCGAGGGTAATAGCTATGTCTGTGGAAAAAATGAGGATATTAGACTATTTTATGATTGCACATGGTAAAGAATGTGATTAAAGGCTCTTTTCCTATTTCAAAAAGTTTTAGTTTTCGAGGGTAATAGCTACGTATGTTGAAAAAATGAAGATATTAGACTATTTTATGATTGCACATGGTAAAGAATGTGATTAAAGGCTCTTTTCCTATTTGAAAAGTTTTAGTTTTCGAGGGTAATAGCTACGTATGTTGAAAAAATGAAGATATTAGACTATTTTATGATTGCAAATGGTAAAGAATGTGATTAAAGGCTCTTTTCCTATGTCAAAAGTTTTAGTTTTCGAAGGTAATAGCTATGTCTGTGGAAAAAATCAAGATATTAGACTATTTTATGATTGCACATGGTAAGGAATGTGATTAAAGGCTCTTTTCCTATTTTAAAAGTTTTAGTTTTCGAGGGTAATAGCTACGTATGTTGAAAAAATAAAGATATTTGACTATTTTATGATTGCAAATGGTAAAGAATGTGATTAAAAGCTCTTTTCCTATTTCAAAAGTCTTAGTTTTCGAGGGTAATAGCTATGTCTGTGGAAAAAATCAAGATATTAGACTATTTTATGATTGCACATGGTAAAGAATGTGATTAAAGGCTCTTTTCCTATTTTAAAAGTTTTAGTTTTCGAGGGTAATAGCTACGTATGTTGAAAAAATAAAGATATTTGACTATTTTATGATTGCAAATGGTAAAGAATGTGATTAAAAGCTCTTTTCCTATTTCAAAAGTCTTAGTTTTCGAGGGGTAATAGCTATGTCTGTGGAAAAAATGAGGATATTAGACTATTTTATGATTGCACATGGTAAAGAATGTGATTAAAGGCTCTTTTCCTATTTCAAAAGTTTTAGTTATCGAGGGTAATAGCTACGTATGTTGAAAAAATGAAGATATTAGACTATTTTATGATTGCACATGGTAAAGAATGTGATTAAAGGCTCTTTTCCTATTTCAAAAGTTTTAGTTTTCGAGGGGTAATAGCTACGTGTGTTGAAAAACTGAAGATATTAGACTATTTTATGATTGCAAATTGTAAAGAATGTGATTAAAGGCTCTTTTCCTATTTCAAAAGTTTTAGTTTTCGAGGGTAATAGCTACGTATGTTGAAAAAATGAAGATATTAGACTATTTTATGATTGCAAATGGTAAAGAATGTGATTAAAGGCTCTTTTCCTATGTCAAAAGTTTTAGTTTTCGAGGGTAATAGCTACGTATGTTGAAAAAATGAAGATATTAGACTATTTTATGATTGCACATGGTAAAGAATGTGATTAAAGGCTCTTTTCCTATTTCAAAAGTCTTAGTTTTCGAGGGTAATAGCTATGTCTGTGGAAAAAAATGAGGATATTAGACTATTTTATGATTGCACATGGTAAAGAATGTGATTAAAGGCTCTTTTCCTATTTTAAAAGTTTTAGTTTTCGAGGGTAATAGCTACGTATGTTGAAAAAATAAATATATTAGACTATTTTATGATTGCAAATGGTAAAGAATGTGATTAAAAGCTCTTTTCCTATTTCAAAAGTCTTAGTTTTCGAGGGTAATAGCTATGTTTGTGGAAAAAATGAGGATATTAGACTATTTTATGATTGCACATGGTAAAGAATGTGATTAAAGGCTCTTTTCCTATTTCAAAAGTTTTAGTTTTCGAGGGGTAATAGCTATGTCTGTGGAAAAAATGAAGATATTAGACTATTTTATGATTGCACATGGTTAAGAATGTGATTAAAGGCTCTTTTCCTATTTCAAAAGTTTTAGTTTTCGAGGGTAATAGCTACGTATGTTGAAAAACTGAAGATATTAGACTATTTTATGATTGCAAATTGTAAAGAATGTGATTAAAGGCTCTTTTTCTATGTCAAAAGTTTTAGTTTTCTAGGGTAATAGCTACGTATGTTGAAAAAATGAAGCTATTAGACAATTTTATGATTGCACATGGTAAAGAATGTGAATAAAGGCTCTTTTCCTATTTCAAAAGTTTTAGTTTTCGAGGGTAATAGCTACGTATGTTGAAAAAAATGAAGATATTAGACTATTTTATGATTGCAAATGGTAAAGAATGTGATTAAAGGCTCTTTTCCTATGTCAAAAGTTTTAGTTTTCGAGGGTAATAGCTACG
>NW_027067699.1:0-10469 GCF_032884065.1 Artemia franciscana
GGTTAGTGTCCACAGATCTACCAGATCTGAAACCATGTTGTGAATTCGTTTGGTGTAGATTGTGGCTGTTAGATTAGACTCTTGTGGAGGACTCTGCAGCTTCCCAATTGTAAAGGAACTCCTGGCAGAGCCATTCCCTATCAAGGTGGGACTTAAACATGTCAATTGAAGTAGCAGAAACTGTTTCTTCAGAGAGCTGGTTCCACATATTGATGATTCTTTGGCTGAAGAAGTGGCTTCTATCTCTACGCGTGGAACGCTGCATGGAGAGCTTCAAAGAATGTCCTCTAGTACCAGAATGCAAGGGCTGTGCAAAGAGACTGGGAAGGGTATTTTTAGAGAGGATTTTTTTGGTTAAAATAATGTCACCCCTTTTCCGTCGGTATGTCAGCGTCGGCAGCTTCAAACGACGTAGTCTTTCTTCGTATGAAAATTTATTCATGTTGTTAACCATCTTAGTGGCACGACGCTGGACATCCTCAAGCAACTTCCTATTTTTTTTTAAGAAAGGGGCTGCCAATGACATTCCAACCTCCAGGCGTGGACGTACAAGCGCCTTATATAACTTCATAAGAACTCTAGGGTGTCGGCTGGAGATGGTTCTTTTTATGATACCGAGGGTTTTATTTGCAGAAGATGCAACAGACTTAGCATGGCTGCTAAACTTTAATTGGTGATCTACAATAACCCCAAGATCACTTTCATCGGAAACAGCAGAAAGAAAGTTGTCTTGAAGGAAATACTTATGATGCTTGTTATTTTTGCCAAAATGAATTACATGGCATTTGTCAACATTGAAAGTCAGAAGCCACATGTTAGCCCATCTTTCTAGACTATCAAGATCTGTTTGAATTGATTGCTGGTCAGAGGGAGTAGCCGCTTTTCCAACTAGTTTTGAGTCATCAGCGTAAAGGATAATAAGATTTGAAAGAAGGGTGGGTAATTCGTTAACATAGAAGTTGAAAAGTGTTGGTCCAAGAATAGTGCCCTGGGGCACGCCACTTTATACAGTTGTGGGAAAAGAGAAATGAGGAGTTCCTTGCAAATCAAAAACTCTGACACTCTGTGATCTTTCAGAAAGGAAGCCCATAATCCACTGTACAACACCTTCGTTGACACCTGCAGCCCTCAATTTGATTATGAGGAATTCATGACAAACTTTGTCAAATGCTTTGGACAGATCAAGAAGAATCATGTCGACAGGAAAACCCTCATCAAGCAGTGTAGTCACTAATTCATATGTTTGGATAAGGTTAGTGTCCACAGATCTACCAGATCTGAAACCATGTTGTGATGTGGAAAGGATATTATTGACCTCAAGATGTTCAATTAGAGCTTTATTAACAAATCTCTCAAGCACCTTAACAACTGCAGAGGTGATGCTTATGGGACGATAATTCTCTGCTGAGTCTCTTCGTCCCTTTTTATGGATCGGGGTTATATAAGATGTTTTCCAATCATGCGGTAGTTGCCCATTTTGAAGAGATAACCGGAACAGCATGCACAGGGGGTAGCTGAGAGCTTTTCGACACTCCCTAAGAAGACGTGGATGAACACCGTCTGGTCCCTTTGACTTATTTACATCAAGCTTCTCAAGGCTATTGAAAACCATTAATCCACCTACTGACAAATCAGGCATAGGGAAAAGCACTTCATACAATGGAGGATCTGGCGAGAAGGTGCTTGAATTTTGGGTAAAGGCAGATGCAAATTGTGCATTTAGAATGTCAGCCTTATCTATTGGAGATGAGTGTAATACACTGTGGTCAACAAGGTCAGGAATAGTATGATGATTTGGGTTTTTAGAAGAGACATGTCTCCAAAAAGATTTTGGGTTTAACTTGATCTCAGAAGCCAAATTTTCCTCGTAGGCAGATTTCAGTTTTTTTTACAGAATCTGTTACACGATTCCGTGCTGCCTTATAAAATGAAAGGGTCTCCTGGTTCTTCTTCTTCATATACCGTTTCCAAGCTCTAGATTTCTGGTTAATCAGCTTCTTAACTTCCTTAGTGAGGAAGGGAAGTGTTTTGGGCTGTTTCCTAAAAATAACCCTGGAATGTTTCTTTTCAAGAGCAAGAAGAGTTTTTTTTTAAATTTAGCCACGACTCATTGATGTCACTGGTGATAAGCATTGACCAGTTTGCAGTTGAAAGTTCCTGCTGTATTGCTTCATAGTCGGTGAAAGTCTGAGGACGAAATTTAGGTTGAGGACGACTATTTAGGGACAACACAGACAGAATAACTAGGTGGTCACTACTAGCAATTGGCGGTAAATAATCATTACGAATGAGGGAATCAGTATCACGCAAAATGACAAGGTCTAACAGCGAGGGTTTCTGATCAGCTCTATAGCGTGTAGGCTTATCAATAGTCTGATGAAGAAAATTATTTGATAGGCAAGATAAAAAAGGTGAGTCTCTACTATTAGATGAAATATGTCCAGTTCCTTCAACCCACTCAATTGCAGGAAAATTAAAATCTCCTGTGATTTTTAACTCAAATGAGCTAGGAAGGGAAATTGAAGATGTCATTTCATCAATGATAGTTTTGAGGGCCAATTCACTATCTCCAAGGGAAGGAGCACTTGGACTTCGATAAACGCACCCAAGACGCAAATTTTTATTAGCAATGGAGATATCAAGCCTAACACTTTCTATCAAAGATATATCAAGCATAGTAGGATTTACAATACTAACCAGGATACCATCTCTTACATAAACACCAACTCCTCTTCGACGATTTGAGTGCTCCAAGTTGCTAAATAGTTGATATCCCGAGATCTGTAGGGATGTTTCAGTAACCGCCAAAAAACTATGTTTCGGTAACAATTCAACAAAACTCGCAATATCTGCTGCTTCCTCCCTAAGAAGCACTCCGGATTCTAGAAGCTTATTTGTCAGACAGTCAACATTGCTTGAAAGAACACGGAAAGTATTTTCAGAAAGGGGCTTCTGACTCGGGAAATTTGGCTGTTGAGACTCAGAGGTAATATCAGATATAGTACTTGAAAAACTTGAATCCGCTGAATTCTGACATGACAAGAGCAAATTATTAGACATAACATTTGAATCAACATTAGCAGAAATAGCTCTTAAATCGACATGGGAAACATTTGAAGAAGGATTGGATGAAGCTTCACAAGAAATATTAACTGACGATTTATCAAAACGAAGCACTGGGGAAACAAAACTATTCACATGAGGATGTGATGATATAACTAGGTTTCCATCGTGGATTGCTTTGGATGGGACCGGGGTGGCGCTTCCCAACTGCGATGAGCAGCCTCGTTTTTTGGAACGATTTGGCCCTTGAAGATCATGAGGTTGGGCGCACCTGAGCTTATTCTTCTTTTCAACTCCTCAACTAAAGCCTTCCTCCTGTTTCTCTCTGTCTTGGATGCGTCACCACGAAATTGTATATCCTCGTGGAGCTCGCGGGAGCGGTTGATGATTGACCTTTTGATGTCCAGGCTTGGGACAGTAAAAAGGACAGGAGGAGGGCGTGCAGATGGCAGAGAGTTAGCAGGGATCGGAAGTCTTCTCACATTATTTATGTGAACGTCTCTGAGCTTATACTTTTGATTAATATAAGACTTGATGAATAGTTGGTCATTGGGTTGCGGAGGGATCCCAAACGCAACAATGTTAAGGGCTCTACGTTGTCTGTCCCTTTCTTCAGAAAAGTGGCGCTGGATCTCACTATCAAGATGCTGGGTAAGATTGGCTTTGATGCTTGTTGTCTGTTTAAGAACTACCGTTTTGACTTCGGAACGCATTTCAGAGAGTGAGGATTTTTCGGACACCCGGGTTTCCAGTGCTGACACTTGTGATTTTATCTCACTGACAGTTTGTGAGATTTAAGCTTTTAATGATGTTTCCAAGTCTTTTAAAGATAATTGGACAATTTCTTGAAAGGCCGCTTGAGATGGAATTTTATCAATGATCTCATTTTTCATGCTATTTATTGTAGCTTTTACGATATTCTCAACACTAGGATTTTGAGTATTAACAGATGTTGATCCGTATTTACATGCTGGGCACTTGATACAAATATCTACACGTCGGGAGATTTTCGTGATAAGCAGATGTTCAGGTTCAGGCATGTCTAGACACTCGGTACATATCCACTTGTCACACCCATCACAAAGAATGGCATAAGAATCATTTTCTAATGCAATATTGCAGGCAAGACAATTGTCGAATCCTTTTTTCGGACTTATATGAGTCCTTTTTGGTCTTCTACTTGATGTGGCCTTAATTTTGCTAGGTGGCGGCATGATATGAGAAAAAAGCGCTGGAAAAAAATGCGGGGGAAAAAAAGCTTTCAGCCAACAGATATCAATTTATCACGGGGTTTTCAGAACTTGGGGGACCTGTGGGAAGCGCGGATACTCAAATCGCCTATCCCCAGCAGTTTAAGGATGGATATCCCGCCGGTACCAATACGGCTCTTCGTGTTTGTTATCGCTCTCTTCTGCACAGGTTTCCCCAAATGCAGAAGATAAACGATTCAGCTTACGTAATCTGTGGCTTTATCAAAAAAACAGATACTTCGCAAATTTAGACCGGCAACACTGTATAGGTAAATAATGAAGAACGGGAAGATGTGCAATTCCCTGGAGAATTGAAAATTCTCCTATTTTCACTTTTTCTGTGGGACATGAACCTCCCACATACCAATCTACAGTACGCTGACGATCTGGTATTATGGGCAACTGGCAATACCTTCGAGATTACGCATTCAAAGTTGCAAAATGCACTTTTCCAATTTGAAAAGTTCTCCCAAAAGTCCATTTTACCTACTGCACCCACAAAGTCAAAAATTATCCAATTCCACCATAAGCGAAATCATTATGATGCTAGGCTAACATTAAATGGAATACTTATCCCAGAGGACAATCAAACTAATTATCTAGGGCTCATACTTGACCAAAAACTAAATTTCCACCTCCACATCACAAATACAATAAAAAAGTGCTATAGAAAAACAAGAATAATTAAAAGGCTACTAGCCACACCTTGGGGCTGTAATGAGAAAACACTAATCCAATTTTATAAATCATATAAAAGACCCCATATTGATTATGGCCTCATAGTGTATAGTGCTTGTGCTAAGACCCACATGCAAAAAATCGAAACGACACAAAATGATATAATTCGTCTTATATTTGGTCTTAGGAAACCAACAAAAACTAAGTTTCTGCTTACTGAGAGTGGACTATCACCAATAAATGAAAGAAGAAGATCTCTACTAATTAAGTACCTTAAAAAAATTGAAGCCAATGATTCTCATACCCTGCATAACTGGTTAAGAAATCCATCTATGTTTAGAGGCGTTGCAAATGAATATGCAAATATCCAGAAGAAGTTCCCAGTGCCAGTAAAATCTATTGCACCCACATTCCCCCAAACCCCCCCTTGGAGTTGGTCAACCCCCATAATAAAGACTGACTTCTCAAAGTGGACCAAAGAACTTACCCCCATTTCTTTTATTCAGAAAAAATTTGCCGAACTAAATAATGTTGCTTATAAAAACTATTTCCAAATTTTTGTAGATGGGTCCAAAATGAATGAGAAAGTGGCAAGCGGAGCTTTCTTCCCAACCCATAATATCGCTTTAGGAGAGAGATTACAAGATAATTCATCTGTAATGTCTGCCGAGCTAAACGCCATAATCATGGCACTACATTTCCTCATGGTTAATGAATATATGAAAGTCAATATTAAAAATATTATAATATATTCTGATTCTTTGTCAAGCCTAGAGCTTCTTTCGTCAGCTTCTCAAAATAAGATGGATATTGATACATTTCTTTGTCTTAGGATTATTGATATTTTTGCTTCAAAAGGTATTTTAACTCATATACAGTATATTCCAAGCCACTCAGGTATAATAGGTAACCATAAGGCAGATGAAATAGCCAAAAATGCTTTAAATATTGACCAGCCAAGTGGGAGACCAATCCCCATTAGAGATATTTACCGCTGGAGATTTACAGAGGTACTGATAATTAATAAGAATCCTACCCCATCACCTTTCCCAAGTAAGCACCTTTCCAAGATTTATCATAGGATTCGGTCAGGTTCAAATGGGCTAAATTTTCAGGCATTTTCATATCAGATTCCTAATTCAAGTGGCGAAGTTCCCTCGTCCCCCCTTTGCAGGTCATGTAATCTTAAGAATGAAACAATAGATCACTGCCTATTTGAATGTAAAATGCTGACGTCTGCACAGTATACCCTGCGACGTAAAATGGTAGAATGCTTCAAACACCACAAAATTCCACTAACAGCCAAGAGTCTTGCTGACCATACTCTCCCACAGAGCACAGAGATCAATATATACTCTCTTATAATTCAACTGCTGGTATCAAAAGATATACTTCAAGAAATCTGAGCAGATACAAATCATTCAAGACAAACCAGCTCCATAGCTCTGTCGACCTCACAGAGTGACCCAAAAGGAAAAGGGCTAAATAGTATCAACTGAAAAGCCCGTCTGCTGAATAAGAAGAAGAAGAAGAAGAAAATAAAATGAATTGCCCAAAAGTCTAAATATATCAATCACAGCACTGAGGTAGGTCCCTTAAATCAACACCTAGGGTAACACAAGACCAAGGAAAATGCAAAAAACAAAGAAAAACAATTTTATCTCACAGTTTAAAACATATATATCCAGGGTTCAAATTTATGCAGCCACATGGATTTGTTATTGTTGTTCATATTTTGATTTACAAATAAAGTGAATATACCACTTGATGCCTTTTTGTATGTTCTTTACAAATATAATAATTGCTTATTTTGCTAGTTCAAGTTTAAGCACTTTTTGACTTTACTTAACCTAACAAATTTTGGCAGTGAAAAACATACATTTTTTTGTCAAAAATGACCAAAAACACGTACCTTGATTGAAAATTTGGCATCAAAAAAGAAGAAATACAGCATTCTATTGTAAAATTTATTAATCCAACTTAACTGTGGAACATGTAGACACATCCCTGAAAGTTTCATTTTCATAACCTAAACCATAACCTAAATTAACTAGAATTTTACCATATATATATATATATATATATATATATATATATATATATATATATATATATATATATATATATATATATATATATATATATATATATATATATATACAGATTAGGGGGGGGAGCAGTTGAAGTTCTCTGATACAAACAAATTATAGGGTAAACCAACCGGTTGTCAGTCACAGACTAATTCCCAGCCAGAATTTTTGATTGGATTGCAACATGCCCAATACTGGGTCTCTCGAGCACCCGATCTCAGTCAGAGACTTGCTTTTTCTGAGTCACTTCCGAAAAACCTGTTTAGATATTCTTTGCTGAGATCTATGACTTAGGCTCTTTGTCTGGTTATTAGACATTTTAATGGCTTGAAATTTGTTATTTTAAATTGGATTTTCAGAGAGAAAATAGTGGATCCAGGATTTTCTTTGGGGGGGGGGGGTTCACAATAGGTTGCTTAGATAAACTTGCAAACAAAAAAATGCCCGCAAAATAAAGGGAACCTCAACAATTATGCGCCATAGGGTAGAGGAAATGGTCTAAAGTATTGAAGAGTTTGGCCTTTATTTTAATGTTTTAAGATGAACAGAGGAGGTGATATGTTGTATAATGCGGAGCTTTGATTAGATGAAAATAGGCAGTAAAGTGGCCATCATTTCTCACAAAAACTTAAATTAATAAATTTTGCGCTTCTCATGCATTTATTTTCTATTATACAAATTCGCTAAAAAACTACTAGGCTGTGTTGTAAAAGCCATCCCTCTTTGCAAAACAAGCAAACCCCAAAAACCAAAACAGACTACCAAAAAAGTAATGATAGGCCTATCAATTTCTTTGCCTTAGTGCCATAGCAAGACAGACTCAAAACAAATTTTTGACAGTAAAAAGAAGTTATGATTTTAATTTCTCTTCCTTGTTACTACAAAATGAAGATCTTCGCCTTGCAGTTGGCTTTTGCAGTAATACGGACAGATTCCATTGATAAACCTAAATCTAATTAAATAATTTTTGGCGGTATGCGACATTAGTAAAACTTAACAAAGACCGCACAAAGTGACTAAAATCTTCTTTCAAACTGGTTTACAAAAAAAAACAGTCTTAATATTGAAAAATTTATGAAAAACTCAACTATTAAAAATCAATTACAAAGAAAAATTACTTTCGTCCAGGCCCAAACCAGAGCAAGCAGTCCCAACCAAAAATACAACATCATATCATGGGGGGGGGGGTGCTCCCGTGCCCTCCTTGGATCCGCCCCTTTTCTGAATGAAAGATTTAGCTGTCATTTGAAGACTGGGCTGCTTTGAGGTGAAGACGCTCACATGAGCGAATTTCAAATGCTTAAAACAAATTTAATCACACAGTTTATGGTAACAAATTGTAGTAAGGAGCGACCCGGCTCAATAATAACCGAAACTCTTAAAAACGGAATTTTATATACCAGTAGTTACAACGAAATAATCGAATTTCAATGCTGATTTTAAATATATAAGTTTCATCAAATTTAGTTATACCCATCACAAGTTACGAGACTGAGAAAATTCGCCTTATTTTAGAAAATAGGGGAAAACACCCCTTAAGAGTGATAGAATCTTAACGAAAATCACACCATCATATTCAACGTATCAGAGAACCCTATAGTAGAAGTTTCAAGCTACTATCTACAAAAATGTTGAATTTCGTATTTTTTTTTGCCGTATTTTTTCCAGGGGTGATTGTATTGACCCAGTGGTCCGAGAATGTCGCCAGAGGACTCATTCTGACGGAAATTAAAAGTTCTAGTGTCCTTTTTAAGTGACCAAAAAATGGAGGGCACCTAGGCCTCCTCCCACGCTCATTTTTTTTCCTAAATTCACCGCATCAAAATTTTGAGATAGCCATTTTATCCAACTTAGTCGAAAAACCTAATAACTATGTCTTTGAGGACGACTTACTCCCCCATAGTCCCCGTGGGAGGGACTGTAAGTTACAAACTTTGACCAGTGTTTACATGTAGTAATGGTTTTTGGGAAGTGTATTGACGCTTTCAGGTGAATTTTTTGGTTGGGGGAGGTTGAGCGATTGTGGGGAAAAGTTTCCATGGGGGAAGAGAATTTCCATGAAGGGGGCGCAGAATTTTCCAGCATTTAAAAAATATGAAAAACTTTTCAACTGAAAGTAATGAGGAGCATTAAAACTTAAAACGAACAGAAATTATTACGCATATGAGGGGTTCACTTCCTTCTAATACCTCGCTCTTTACGCTAAAGTATTTTTAGTATTTTCAACTATTTATTCTACGGTCTTTGTGATTCAGGGGCCATTCTTAAGGAATTGGGACACAATATAAGCTTTAGTATGAAGAGCGAGGTATTCACGAGGGGGCGAACCCCCTCATATAAGTAGTAAAAACATACGAATATAGAAGTTCGTTACGTAAGTTAATTCGTAAGTTACAAAAACGTTCGTAAATAATTAAAAGTTCTAGTTGCCTTTTTAAGTAGCCGCAAATTGGAGGGTAACTAGGCCTCCTCTGCTTCTTTTTCTCTAAAATTATCCGATCAAAACTATGAGAAAAACATTTAGCCAAAAAAAAAAAAATATAGGCAAATTTCGTTTTAATTATTCCATTGTGGAGAGCCAAAATCAAAACATGCTTTAATTCAAAAACGTTCAGAAATTAAATAAATAAAAAACAAGTTTTTTTAACTAAAAGTAAGGAGCGACATTAAAACATAAAACGGACAGAAATTACTCCGTATATGAAAGGGGCTGTTCTCTCTTCAACACCCCGCTCTTTACGCTAAAGTTTTTTAATGTTTTAAAAAATGGAGTGGAGAGAAAGCGTCAAACTTTAGCGTAAAGAGCGGGATATTGAAGAGAGAACAGCCCCTTTCATATATGGAGTAATTTCTGTTCGTTTTAAGTTTTAATGTCGCTCCTTACTTTCAGTAAAAAAAAATGTTTTTTTATTTAATATATCTTAAAACCATATAACAAATGTATCTTCACAAATTTAGGAAACATCCAATGCGCTAATTCAGCCACATCAAGGAGTTCTCACCACCTGCCAATGATCTATCTTGAAGATGCAATTAAAGAGATTTAAACGAGAAATAAAACCTAGTAAGAGCTGGCTCGACAACTTATGGTTGATAGTATATCTTCCAACTTAAAAAGAACAGTAAATATTCTGTATATGAAAGGGATTGTCCCTCCCTCATCGCCCTGCTTTTTACGGTAAAACTTCGTATAAGAATTCTAGCAAATTCCCTTGGTGTTAAATTTCTCCTGAAAATTTCACCCCCTAGAAACTTCCCTCTCATTGGAAATTCTCCCCGTGAAAAATTTTACTAGCAGAAAATCTCCCCCACTCATAAAATGTATGTATACTTCCCTATAAAAGACTACGTAAGCAACAGACAAAATGTATGACTTAGACATATTCCC
>NW_027067700.1:0-10463 GCF_032884065.1 Artemia franciscana
AATAGGAAAAGAGCCTTTAATCACATTCTTTACCATGTGCAATCATAAAATAGTCTAATATCTTCATTTTTTCAACATTCGTAGCTATTACCCTCGAAAACTTTTGAAATAGGAAAAGAGCCTTTAATCACATTCATTACCATTTGCAATCATAAAATAGTCTAATATCTTTATTTTTTCAACATACGTAGCTATTACCCTCGAAAATTTAAACTTTTGACACAGGAAAAGAGCCTTTAATCACATTCTTTACCATGTGCAATCATAAAATTGTCTAATATCTTCATTTTTTCAACATACGTAGCTATTACCTTCGAAAACTAAAACTTTTGAAAAAGGAAAAGAGCCTTTAATCACATTCTTTACCATTTGCAATCATAAAATAGTCTAATATCTTCATTTTTTCAACAGACAAAGCTATTACCCTCAAAAACTAAAACTTTTGACAAAGAAAAAGAGCCTTTAATCACATTCTTTACCTTTTGCAATCATAAAATAGTCTAATATCTTCATTTTTTCAACATACGTAGCTATTACCCTCGAAAACTAAAACTTTTGAAATAGGAAAAGATCCTTTAATCACATTCTTTACCATGTGCAATCACAAAATAGTCTAATATCTTCATTTTTTCAACATACGTAGCTATTACCCTCGAAAACTAAAACTTTTGAAATAGGAAAAGAGCCTTTAATCACATTCTCTACAATTTACAATCATAAAATAGTCTAATATCTTCATTTTTTCAACATACGTAGCTATTACCCTCGAAAACTAAAACTTTTGAAATAGGAAAAGAGCCTTTAATCACATTCTTTACCATGTGCAATCATAAAATTGTCTAATATCTTCATTTTTTCAACATACGTAGCTATTACCCTCGAAAACTAAAACTTTTGACATAGAAAAAGAGCCTTTAATCGCATTCTTTACCATTTGCAATCATAAAATAGTCTAATATCTTCATTTTTTCAACATACGTAGCTATTACCCTCGAAAACTAAAACTTTTGAAATATGAAAAGAGCCTTTAATCACATTCTTTACCATGTGCAATCATAAAATTGTCTAATATCTTCATTTTTTCTACAGACAAAGCTCTTACCCTCGAAAACTAAAACTTTTGATATAGGAAAAGAGCCTTTAATCACATTCTTTACCATTTGCAATCATAAAATAGTCTAATAACTTCATTTTTTCAACAGACCTAGCTATTACCCTCAAATACTAAAATATTTGAAATAGGAAAAGAGCCTTTAATCACATTCTTTACCATGTGCAATCATAAAATAGTCTAATATCTTCATTTTTTCCACAGACCTAGCTATTACCTTAAAAAACTAAAACTTTTGAAATAGGAAAAGAGCCTTTAATCACAATCTTTACCATTTGCAATCATAAAATAGTCTAATATCTTCATTTTTTCAAAATACGTAGCTATTACCCTCAAAAACTAAAACTTTTGAAATAGGAAAAGAGCCTTTAATCACATGCTTTACCATGTGCAATCATAAAATTGTCTAATATCTTCATTTTTTCAACATACGTAGCTATTACCCTCAAAAACTAAAACTTTTGAAATAGGAAAAGAGCCTTTAATCACATTCTTTACCATGTGCAATCATAAAATAGTCTAATATCTTCATTTTTTCAACATACGTAGCTATTACCCTCGAAAACTAAAACTTTTGAAATAGGCAAAGAGCCTTTAATCACATTTTTACCTTGTGCAATCATAAAATTGTCTAATATCTTCATTTTGTCAACATACGTAACTATTACCCTCGAAAACTAAAACTTTTGAAATAGGAAAAGAGCCTTTAATCACATTCTTTACCATTTGCAATCATAAAATAGTCTAATATCTTCATTTTTTCAACATACATAGCTATTACCCTCGAAAACTAAAACTTTTGAAATAGGAAAAGAGCCTTTAATCACATTCTTTACCATTTGCAATCATAAAATAGTCTAATATCTTCATTTTTTCAACATACGTAGCTATTACCCTCGAAAACTTTTGAAATAGGAAAAGAGCCTTTAATCACATTCTTTACCATTTGCAATCATAAAATAGTCTAATATCTTCATTTTTTCAACATACGTAGCTATTACCCTCGAAAATTAAAACTTTTGACTTAGGAAAAGAGCCTTTAATCACATTCTTTACCATGTGCAATCATAAAATTGTCTAATATCTTCATTTTTTCAACATACGTAGCTATTACCTTCGAAAACTAAAACTTTTGACATGAGAAAAGAGCCTTTAATCACATTCTTTACCATTTGCAATCATAAAATAGTCTAATATCTTCATTTTTTCAACATACGTAGCTATTACCCTCGAAAACTAAAACTTTTGAAATAGGAAAAGAGCCTTTAATCACACTCTTTACCATGTGCAATCATAAAATTGTCTAATATCTTCATTTTTTCCACAGACAAAGCTATTACCCTCGAAAACTAAAACTTTTGAAATAGGAAAAGAGCCTTTAATCACATTCTTTACCATTTACAATCATAAAATAGTCTAATATCTTCATTTTTTCAACAGACAAAGCTATCACCCTCGAAAACTAAAGCTTTTGACATAGGAAAAGAGCCTTTAATCACATTCTTTACCATTTGCAATCATAAAATAGTCTAATATCTTCATTTTTTCAACAAACGTAGCTATTACCCTCAAAAACTAAAACTTTTGAAATAGGAAAAGAGCCTTTAATCACATTCTTTACCATGTGCAATCATAAAATAGTCTAATATCTTCATTTTTTCAACATACGTAGCTATTACCCTCGAAAACTAAAACTTTTGAAATAGGAAAAGAGCCTTTAATCACATTCTTTACCATGTGCAATCATAAAATAGTCTAATATCTTCATTTTTTCAACAGACAAAGCTATTACCCTCGAAAACTAAGGCTTTTGACATAGGAAAAGAGCCTTTAATCACATTCTTTACCATTTGCAATCATAAAATAGTCTAATATCTTCATTTTTTCAACAAACGTAGCTATTACCCTCAAAAACTAAAACTTTTGAAATAGGAAAAGAGCCTTTAATCACATTCTTACCATGTGCAATCATAAAATAGTCTAATATCTTCATTTTTTCAACATACGTAGCTATTACCCTCGAAAACTAAAACTTTTGAAATAGGAAAAGAGCCTTTAATCACATTCTTTACCATTTGCAATCATAAAATAGTCTAATATCTTCATTTTTTCAACATACGTAGCTATTACCCTCGAAAACTTATGAAATAGGAAAAGAGCCTTTAATCACATTCTTTACCATTTGCAATCATAAAATAGTCTAATATCTTCATTTTTTCAACATACGTAGCTATTACCCTCGAAAACTAAAACTTTTGACATAGTAAAAGAGCCTTTAATCACATTCTTTACCATGTGCAATCATAAAATTGTCTAATATCTTCATTTTTCCAACATACGTAGCTATTACCTTCGAAAACTAAAAGTTTTGAAATAGGAAAAGAGCCTTTAATCACATTCTTTACCATTTGCAATCATAAAATAGTCTAATATCTTCATTTTTTCAAAAGACAAAGCTATTACCCTCGAAAACTAAAACTTTTGACATAGAAAAAGAGCCTTTAATCACATTCTTTACCATTTGCAATCATAAAATAGTCTAATATCTTCATTTTTTCAACATACGTAGCTATTACCCTCGAAAACTTTTGAAATAGGAAAAGAGCCTTTAATCACATTCTTTACCATTTGCACTAATAAAATAGTCTAATATCTTCTTTTTTTCAACATACGTAGCTATTATCCTCGAAAATTTAAACTTTTGACATAGGAAAAGAGCTTTTAATCACATTCTTTACCATGTGCAATCATAAAATTGTCTAATATCTTCATTTTTTCAACATACGTAGCTATTACCTTCGAAAACTAAAACTTTTGAAATAGGAAAAGAGCCTTTAATCACATTCTTTACCATTTGCAATCATAAAATAGTCTAATATCTTCATTTTTTCAACAGACAAAGCTATTACCCTCGAAAACTAAAACTTTTGACATAGAAAAAGAGCCTTTAATCACATTCTTTACCATTTGCAATCATAAAATAGTCTAATATCTTCATTTTTTCAACATACGTAGCTATTACCCTCGAAAACTAAAACTTTTGAAATAGGAAAAGAGCCTTTAATCACATTCTTTACCATGTGCAATCATAAAATAGTCTAATATCTTCATTTTTTCAACATACGTAGCTATTACCCTCGAAAACAAAAACTTTTGAAATAGGAAAAGAGCCTTTAATCACATTCTTTACCATTTGCAATCATAAAATAGTCTAATATCTTCATTTTTTCAACATACGTAGCTATTACCCTCGAAAACTAAAACTTTTGAAATAGGAAAAGAGCCTTTAATCACATTCTTACCATTTGCAATCATAAAATAGTCTAATATCTTCATTTTTTCAACATACGTAGCTATTACCCTCGAAAATAAAACTTTTGACAATAGGAAAAGAGCCTTTAATCACATTCTTTACCATGTGCAATCATAAAATTGTCTAATATCTTCATTTTTTCAACATACGTAGCTATTACCCTCGAAAACTAAAACTTTTGAAATAGGAAAAGAGCCTTTAATCACATTCTTTACCATTTGCAATCATAAAATAGTCTAATATCTTCATTTTTTCAACATACGTAGCTATTACCCTCGAAAACTAAAACTTTTGAATAGGAAAAGAGCCTTTAATCACATTCTTTACCATTTTGCAATCATAAAATAGTCTAATATCTTCATTTTTTCAACATACGTAGCTATTACCCTCGAAAACTAAAACTTTTGAAAAGGAAAAGAGCCTTTAATCACATTCTTTACCATGTGCAATCATAAAATAGTCTAATATCTTCATTTTTTCAACATACGTAGCTATTACCCTCGAAAACTAAAACTTTTGAAATAGGAAAAGAGCCTTTAATCACATTCTTTACCATTTGCAATCATAAAATAGTCTAATATCTTCATTTTTTCAACATACGTAGCTATTACCCTCGAAAACTAAAACTTTTGAAATAGGAAAAGAGCCTTTAATCACATTCTTTACCATGTACAATCATAAAATTGTCTAATATCTTCATTTTTTCAACATACGTAGCTATTACCCTCGAAAACTAAAACTTTTGACATAGGAAAAGAGCCTTTAATCACATTCTTTACCATTTGCAATCATAAAATAGTCTAATATCTTCATTTTTTCAACATACGTAGCTATTACCCTCGAAAACTAAAACTTTTGAAATAGAAAAGAGCCTTTAATTACATTCTTTACCATGTGCAATCATAAAATAGTCTAATATCTTCATTTTTTCACAGACAAAGCTCTTACCCTCGAAAACTAAAACTTTTGATATAGGAAAAGAGCCTTTAATCACATTCTTTACCATTTGCAATCATAAAATAGTCTAATATCTTCATTTTTTCAACATACGTAGCTATTACCCTCGAAAACTAAAACTTTTGAAATAGGAAAAGAGCCTTTAATCACATTCTTTACCATGTGCAATCATAAAATAGTCTAATAACTTCATTTTTTCAACAGACCTAGCTATTACCCTCAAATACTAAAACTTTTGAAATAGGAAAAGAGCCTTTAATCACATTCTTTACCATGTGCAATCATAAAATAGTCTAATATCTTCATTTTTTCCACAGACCTAGCTATTACCTTAAAAAACTAAAACTTTTGAAATAGGAAAAGAGCCTTTAATCACATTCTTTACCATGTGCAATCATAAAATAGTCTAATATCTTCATTTTTTCAACATACGTAGCTATTACCCTCGAAAACTAAAACTTTTGAAATAGGAAAAGAGCCTTTAATCACATTCTTTACCATTGTGCAATCATAAAATTGTCCAATATCTTCATTTTTTCAAAATACGTAGCTATTACCCTCGAAAACTAAAACTTTTGAAATAGGAAAAGAGCCTTTAATCACATTCTTTACCATTTGCAATCATAAAATAGTCTAATATCTTCATTTTTTCAACATACGTAGCTATTACCCTCGAAAACTAAAACTTTTGAAATAGGAAAAGAGCCTTTAATCACATTCTTTACCATTTGCAATCATAAAATAGTCTAATATCTTCATTTTTTCAACATACGTAGCTATTACCCTCGAAAACTAAAACTTTTGAAATAGGAAAAGAGCCTTTAATCACATTCTTTACCATTTGCAATCATAAAATAGTCTAATATCTTCATTTTTTCAACATACGTAGCTATTACCTCGAAAACTAAAACTATTGACATAGGAAAAGAGCCTTTAATCACATTCTTTACCATTTGCAATCATAAAATAGTCTAATATATTCATTTTTTCAACATACGTAGCTATTACCCTCGAAAACTAAAACTTTTGAAATAGGAAAAGAGCCTTTAATCACATTCTTTACCATGTGCAATCATAAAATAGTCTAATATCTTCATTTTTACCACAGACAAAGCTATTACCCTCGAAAACTAAAACTTTTGAAATAGGAAAAGAGCCTTTAATCACATTCTTTACCATTTAAATCATAAAATAGTCTAATATCTTCATTTTTTCAACAGACAAAGCTATCACCCTCGAAAACTAAAGCTTTTGACATAGGAAAAGAGCCTTTAATCACATTCTTTACCATTTGCAATCATAAAATAGTCTAATATCTTCATTTTTTCAACAAACGTAGCTATTACCCTCAAAAACTAAAACTTTTGAAATAGGAAAAGAGCCTTTAATCACATTCTTTACCATGTGCAATCATAAAATAGTCTAATATCTTCATTTTTTCAACATACGTAGCTATTACCCTCGAAAACTAAAACTTTTGAAATAGGAAAAGAGCCTTTAATCACATTCTTTACCATTTGCAATCATAAAATAGTCTAATATCTTCATTTTTTCAACATACGTAGCTATTACCCTCGAAAACTTATGAAATAGGAAAAGAGCCTTTAATCACATTCTTCACCATTTGCAATCATAAAATAGTCTAATATCTTCATTTTTTCAACATACGTAGCTATTACCCTCGAAAACTAAAACTTTTGACATAGTAAAAGAGCCTTTAATCACATTCTTTACCATGTGCAATCATAAAATTGTCTAATATCTTCATTTTTTCCAACATACGTAGCTATTACCCTCGAAAACTAAAACTTTTGACATAGGAAAAGAGCCTTTAATCACATTCTTACCATTTGCAATCATAAAATAGTCTAATATCTTCATTTTTTCAACAAACGTAGCTATTACCCTCGAAAACTAAAACTTTTGAAATAGGAAAAGAGCCTTTAATCACATTCTTTACCATTTGCAATCATAAAATAGTCTAATATCTTCATTTTTTCAACATACGTAGCTATTACCCTCGAAAACTAAAACTTTTGAAATAGGAAAAGAGCCTTTAATCACATTCTTTACCATTTGCAATCATAAAATAGTCTAATATCTTCATTTTTTCAACATACGTAGCTATTACCCTCGAAAACTTATTTTGAAATAGGAAAAGAGCCTTTAATCACATTCTTTACCATTTACAATCATAAAATAGTCTAATATCTTCATTTTTTCAACATACGTAGCTATTACCCTCGAAAACTAAAACTTTTGACATAGGAAAAGAGCCTTTAATCACATTCTTTACCATTGCAATCATAAAATAGTCTAATATCTTCATTTTTTCAACATACGTAGCTATTACCCTCGAAAACTAAAACTTTTGAAATAGGAAAAGAGCCTTTAATCACATTCTTTACCATTTGCAATCATAAAATAGTCTAATATCTTCATTTTTTCAAAAGACAAAGCTATTACCCTCGAAAACTAAAACTTTTGACATAGGAAAAGAGCCTTTAATCACATTCTTTACCATTTGCAATCATAAAATAGTCTAATATCTTCATTTTTTCAACATACGTAGCTATTACCCTCGAAAACTAAAACTTTTGAAATAGGAAAAGAGCCTTTAATCACATTCTTTACCATTTGCAATCATAAAATAGTCTAATATCTTCATTTTTTCAACATACGTAGCTATTACCCTCGAAAATAAAACTTTTGACATAGGAAAAGAGCCTTTAATCACATTCTTTACCATGTGCAATCATAAAATAGTCTAATATCTTCATTTTTTCAACATACGTAGCTATTACCTCGAAAACTAAAACTTTTGAAATAGGAAAAGAGCCTTTAATCACATTCTTTACCATTTGCAATCATAAAATAGTCTAATATCTTCATTTTTTCAACATACGTAGCTATTACCCTCGAAAACTAAAACTTTTGAAATAGGAAAAGAGCCTTTAATCACATTCTTTACCATGTGCAATCATAAAATAGTCTAATATCTTCATTTTTTCAACATACGTAGCTATTACCCTCGAAAACTAAAACTTTTGAAATAGGAAAAGAGCCTTTAATCACATTCTTTACCATTTGCAATCATAAAATAGTCTAATATCTTCATTTTTTCAACATACGTAGCTATTACCCTCAAAAACTTTTGAAATAGGAAAAGAGCCTTTAATCACATTCTTTACCATTTGCAATCATAAAATAGTCTAATATCTTCATTTTTTCAACATACGTAGCTATTACCCTCGAAAACTAAAACTTTTGAAATAGGAAAAGAGCCTTTAATCACATTCTTTACCATGTGCAATCATAAAATAGTCTAATATCTTCATTTTTTCAACATACGTAGCTATTACCCTCGAAAACTAAAACTTTTGAAATAGGAAAAGAGCCTTTAATCACATTCTTTACCATTTGCAATCATAAAATAGTCTAATATCTTCATTTTTTCAACATACGTAGCTATTACCCTCGAAAACTAAAACTTTTGACATAGGAAAAGAGCCTTTAATCACATTCTTTACCATTGCAATCATAAAATAGTCTAATATCTTCATTTTTTCAACATACGTAGCTATTACCCTCGAAAACTAAAACTTTTGAAAAAGGAAAAGAGCCTTTAATCACATTCTTTACCATTTGCAATCATAAAATAGTCTAATATCTTCATTTTTTCAACATACGTAGCTATTACCCTCGAAAACTAAAACTTTTGAAATAGGAAAAGAGCCTTTAATCACATTCTTTACCATTTACAATCATAAAATAGTCTAATATCTTCATTTTTTCAACATACGTAGCTATTACCCTCGAAAACTAAAACTTTTGAAATAGGAAAAGAGCCTTTAATCACATTCTTTACCATGTGCAATCATAAAATAGTCTAATATCTTCATTTTTTCAACATACGTAGCTATTACCCTCGAAAACTAAAGCTTTTGAAATAGAAAAGAGCATTTAATCACATTCTTTACCATTTGCAATCATAAAATAGTCTAATATCTTCATTTTTTCAACATACGTAGCTATTACCCTCGAAAACTAAAACTTTTGAAATAGGAAAAGAGCCTTTAATCACATTCTTTACCATGTGCAATCATAAAATTGTCTAATATCTTCATTTTTTCAACATACAGCTATTACCCTCGAAAACTAAAACTTTTGAAATAGGAAAAGAGCCTTTAATCACATTCTTTACCATTTGCAATCATAAAATAGTCTAATATCTTCATTTTTTCAACATACGTAGCTATTACCCTCGAAAACTAAAACTTTTGAAATAGGAAAAGAGCCTTTAATCACATTCTTTACCATGTGCAATCATAAAATAGTCTAATATCTTCATTTTTTCAACAGACCTAGCTATTACCCTCGAAAACTAAAACTTTTGAAATAGGAAAAGAGCCTTTAATCACATTCTTTACCATGTGCAATCATAAAATAGTCTAATATCTTCATTTTTTCAACATACGTAGCTATTACCCTCGAAAACTAAAACTTTTGAAATAGGAAAAGAGCCTTTAATCACATTCTTTACCATGTGCAATCATAAAATAGTCTAATATCTTCATTTTTTCAACATACGTAGCTATTACCCTCGAAAACTAAAACTTTTGAAATAGGAAAAGAGCCTTTAATCACATTCTTTACCATTGTGCAATCATAAAATAGTCTAATATCTTCATTTTTTCAAAATACGTAACTATTACCCTCGAAAACTAAAACTTTTGAAATAGGAAAAGAGCCTTTAATCACATTCTTTACCATTTGCAATCATAAAATAGTCTAATATCTTCATTTTTTCAACATACATAGCTATTACCCTCGAAAACTAAAACTTTTGAAATAGGAAAAGAGCCTTTAATCACATTCTTTACCATTTGCAATCATAAAATTCTAATATCTTCATTTTTTCAACATACGTAGCTATTACCCTCGAAAACTAAAACTTTTGAAATAGGAAAAGAGCCTTTAATCACATTCTTTACCATTTGCAATCATAAAATAGTCTAATATCTTCATTTTTTCAACATACGTAGCTATTACCCTCGAAAACTAAAACTTTTGAAATAGGAA
>NW_027067701.1:0-10438 GCF_032884065.1 Artemia franciscana
AAATAGGAAAAGAGCCTTTAATCACATTCTTTACCATGCGCAATCATAAAATAGTCTAATATCTTCATTTTTTCCACAGACGTAGCTATTACCCCGAAAACTAAAACTTTTGAAATAGGAAAAGAGCCTTTAATCACATTCTTTACCATGTGCAATCATAAAATAGTCTAATATCTTCATTTTTTCCACAGACGTAGCTATTACCCCCGAAAACTAAAACTTTTGAAATAGAAAAGAGCCTTTAATCACATTCTTTACCATGTGCAATCATAAAATAGTCTAATATCTTCATTTTTTCCACGACGTAGCTATTACCCCCGAAAACTAAAACTTTTGAAATAGGAAAAGAGCCTTTAATCACATTCTTTACCATGCAATCATAAAATAGTCTAATATCTTCATTTTTTCCACAGACGTAGCTATTACCCCCGAAAACTAAAACTTTTGAAATAGGAAAAGAGCCTTTAATCACATTCTTTACCATGTGCAATCATAAAATAGTCTAATATCTTCATTTTTTCCACGGACGTAGCTATTACCCCCGAAAACTAAAACTTTTGAAATAGGAAAAGAGCCTTTAATCACATTCTTTACCATGTGCAATCATAAAATAGTCTAATATCTTCATTTTTTCCACGGACGTAGCTATTACCCCCGAAAAATAAAACTTTTGAAATAGGAAAAGAGCCTTTAATCACATTCTTTACCATGCAATCATAAAATAGTCTAATATCTTCATTTTTTCCACACGTAGCTATTACCCTCGAAAACTAAAACTTTTGAAATAGGAAAAGAGCCTTTAATCACATTCTTTACCATGTGCAATCATAAAATAGTCTAATATCTTCATTTTTTCCACGACGTAGCTATTACCCCGAAAACTAAAACTTTTGAAATAGGAAAAAGAGCCTTTAATCACATTCTTTACCATGTGCAATCATAAAATAGTCTAATATCTTCATTTTTTCCACAGACATAGCTATTACCCTCGAAAACTAAAACTTTTGAAATAGGAAAAGAGCCTTTAAGCATTTTCTTTACCATGTGCAATCATAAAATAGTCTAATATCTTCATTTTTTCCACAGACGTAGCTATTACCCCGAAAACTAAAACTTTTGAAATAGGAAAAGAGCCTTTAATCATTCTTTACCATGTGCAATCATAAAATAGTCTAATATCTTCATATTTTTCCACGGACGTAGCTATTACCCCCGAAAACTAAAACTTTTGAAATAGGAAAAGAGCCTTTAATCACATTCTTTACCATGTGCAATCATAAAATAGTCTAATATCTTCATTTTTTCCACGGACGTAGCTATTACCCCCGAAAACTAAAACTTTTGAAATAGGAAAAGAGCCTTTAATCACATTCTTTACCATGCGCAATCATAAAATAGTCTAATATCTTCATTTTTTCCACAGACCTAGCTATTACCCCCAAAACTAAAACTTTTGAAATAGGAAAAGAGCCTTTAATCACATTCTTTACCATGTGCAATCATAAAATAGTCTAATATCTTCATTTTTTCCACGGACTAGCTATTACCCCCGAAAACTAAACTTTTGAAATAGGAAAAGAGCCTTTAATCACATTCTTTACCATGTGCAATCATAAAATAGTCTAATATCTTCATTTTTTCCACGACGTAGCTATTACCCCCGAAAACTAAAACTTTTGAAATAGGAAAAGAGCCTTTAATCACATTCTTTACCATGTGCAATCATTAAAATAGTCTAATATCTTCATTTTTTCCACGACGTAGCTATTACCCCGAAAACTAAAACTTTTGAATAGGAAAAGAGCCTTTAATCACATTCTTTACCATGTGCAATCATAAAATAGTCTAATATCTTATTTTTTCCACAGACATAGCTATTACCCCGAAAACTAAAACTTTTGAAATAGGAAAAGAGCCTTTAATCACATTCTTTACCATGTGCAATCATAAAATAGTCTAATATCTTCATTTTTTCCACAGACGTAGCTATTACCCCGAAAACTAAAACTTTTGAAATAGGAAAAGAGCCTTTAATCACATTCTTTACCATGTGCAATCATAAAATAGTCTAATATCTTCATTTTTTCCACGGACGTAGCTATTACCCCCGAAAACTAAAACTTTTGAAATAGGAAAAGAGCCTTTAATCACATTCTTTACCATGTGCAATCATAAAATAGTCTAATATCTTCATTTTTTCCACGACATAGCTATTACCCCCGAAAACTAAAACTTTTGAAATAGGAAAAGAGCCTTTAATCACATTCTTTACCATGTGCAATCATAAAATAGTCTAATATCTTCATTTTTTCCACAGACGTAGCTATTACCCCCAAAACTAAAACTTTTGAAATAGGAAAAGAGCCTTTAATCACATTCTTTACCATTGCAATCATAAAATAGTCTAATATCTTCATTTTTTCCACAGGACGTAGCTATTACCCCCGAAAACTAAAACTTTTGAAATAGGAAAAGAGCCTTTAATCACATTCTTACCATGTGCAATCATAAAATAGTCTAATATCTTCATTTTTTCCACAGACTAGCTATTACCCTCGAAAACTAAAACTTTTGAAATAGGAAAAGAGCCTTTAATCACATTCTTTACCATGCGCAATCATAAAATAGTCTAATATCTTCATTTTTTCCACAGACGTAGCTATTACCCCCGAAAACTAAAACTTTTGAAATGGGAAAAGAGCCTTTAATCACATTCTTTACCATGCGCAATCATAAAATGTCTAATATCTTCATTTTTTCCACGACGTAGCTATTACCCCGAAAACTAAAACTTTTGAAATAGGAAAAGAGCCTTTAATCCACATTCTTTACCATTGCAATCATAAAATAGTCTAATATCTTCATTTTTTCCACAGACGTAGCTATTACCCCCGAAAACTAAAACTTTTGAAATAGGAAAAGAGCCTTTAATCACATTCTTTACCATTGCAATCATAAAATAGTCTAATATCTTCATTTTTTCCACGACGTAGCTATTACCCCCGAAAACTAAAACTTTTGAAATAGGAAAAGAGCCTTTAATCACATTCTTTACCATGTGCAATCATAAAATAGTCTAATATCTTCATTTTTTCCACGACGTAGCTATTACCCCCGAAAACTAAAACTTTTGAAATAGGAAAAGAGCCTTTAATCACATTCTTTACCATGTGCAATCATAAAATAGTCTAATATCTTCATTTTTTCCACAGACGTAGCTATTACCCCCGAAAACTAAAACTTTTGAAATAGGAAAAGAGCCTTTAATCACATTCTTTACCATGTGCAATCATAAAATAGTCTAATATCTTCATTTTTTCCACAGGACGTAGCTATTACCCCCGAAAACTAAAACTTTTGAAATAGGAAAAGAGCCTTTAATCACATTCTTTACCATGCGCAATCATAAAATAGTCTAATATCTTCATTTTTTCCACAGACGTAGCTATTACCCCGAAAACTAAAACTTTTGAAATAGGAAAAGAGCCTTTAATCACATTCTTTACCATGTGCAATCATAAAATAGTCTAATATCTTCATTTTTTCCACAGACGTAGCTATTACCCCGAAAACTAAAACTTTTGAAATAGGAAAAGAGCCTTTAATCACATTCTTTACCATGTGCAATCATAAAATAGTCTAATATCTTCATTTTTTCCACGACGTAGCTATTACCCCCGAAAACTAAAACTTTTGAAATAGGAAAAGAGCCTTTAATCACATTCTTTACCATTGCAATCATAAAATAGTCTAATATCTTCATTTTTTCCACAGACGTAGCTATTACCCCCGAAAACTAAAACTTTTGAAATAGGAAAAGAGCCTTTAATCACATTCTTTACCATGTGCAATCATAAAATAGTCTAATATCTTCATTTTTTCCACAGACATAGCTATTACCCCCGAAAACTAAAACTTTTGAAATAGGAAAAGAGCCTTTAATCACATTCTTTACCATGCAATCATAAAATAGTCTAATATCTTCATTTTTTCCACAGACGTAGCTATTACCCCGAAAACTAAAACTTTTGAAATAGGAAAAGAGCCTTTAATCACATTCTTTACCATGCGCAATCATAAAATAGTCTAATATCTTCATTTTTTCCACAGACGTAGCTATTACCCCCGAAAACTAAAACTTTTGAAATAGGAAAAGAGCCTTTAATCACATTCTTTACCATGCAAATCATAAAATAGTCTAATATCTTCATTTTTTCCACAGACGTAGCTATTACCCCCGAAAACTAAAACTTTTGAAATAGGAAAAGAGCCTTTAATCACATTCTTTACCATGTGCAATCATAAAATAGTCTAATATCTTCATTTTTTCCACAGACGTAGCTATTACCCCCGAAAACTAAAACTTTTGAAATAGGAAAAGAGCCTTTAATCACATTCTTTACCATGTGCAATCATAAAATAGTCTAAATCTTCATTTTTTTCACAGACATAGCTATTACCCCGAAAACTGAAACTTTTGAAATAGAAAAAGAGCCTTTTATCACATTCTTTACCATGTGCAATCATAAAATAGTCTAATATCTTCATTTTTTCCACGGACGTAGCTATTACCCTCGAAAACTAAAACTTTTGAAATAGGAAAAGAGCCTTTAATCACATTCTTTACCATGCGCAATCATAAAATAGTCTAATATCTTCATTTTTTCCACGGAGTAGCTATTACCCCCGAAAACTAAAACTTTTGAAATAGGAAAAGAGTCTTTAATCACATTCTTTACCATGTACAATCATAAAATACTTTAATATCTTCATTTTTTCCACAGACGTAGCTATTACCCCCGAAAACTAAAACTTTTGAAATAGGAAAAGAGAGCCTTTAATCACATTCTTTACCATTTGCAATCATAAAATAGTCTAATATCTTCATTTTTTCCACAGACGTAGCTATTACCCCCGAAAACTAAAACTTTTGAAATAGGAAAAGAGCCTTTAATCACATTCTTTACCATGCAATCAATAAAATAGTCTAATATCTTCATTTTTTCCACGGACTAGCTATTACCCCGAAAACTAAAACTTTTGAAATAGGAAAAGAGCCTTTAATCACATTCTTTACCATGTGCAATCATAAAATAGTCTAATATCTTCATTTTTTCCACGCACGTAGCTATTACCCCCGAAAACTAAAACTTTTGAAATAGGAAAAGAGCCTTTAATCACATTCTTTACCATGTGCAATCATAAAATAGTCTAATATCTTCATTTTTTCCACAGACGTAGCTATTACCCCCGAAAACTAAAACTTTTGAAATAGGAAAAAGCTTTAATTACATTCTTTACCATGTGCAATCATAAAATAGTCTAATATCTTCATTTTTTCCACAGACATAGCTATTACCCTCGAAAACTAAAACTTTGAAATAGGAAAAGAGCCTTTAATCACATTCTTTACCATGTGCAATCATAAAATAGTCTAATATCTTCATTTTTTCACAGATGTAGCCATTACCCCCGAAAACTAAAACTTTTAAAATAGGAAAAGAGCCTTTAATCACATTCTTTACCATGTGCAATCATAAAATAGTCTAATATCTTCATTTTTTCCACAGACGTAGCTATTACCCCCAAAACAAAAAACTTTTGAAATAGGAAAAGAACCTTTAATCCCATTCTTTACCATGTGCAATCATAAAATAGTCGAATATAATAATTTTTTCCACGGCCGTAGCTATTACCCCCGAAAACTAAAACTTTTGAAATAGGAAAAGAGCCTTTAATCACATTCTTTACCATTTGCAATCTTAAAATAGTCTAATATCTTCATTTTTTCCACAGACGTAGCTATTACCCCTGAAAACTAAAACTTTTGGAATAGGAAAAGAGCCTTTAATCACATTCTTTACCATGTGCAATCATAAAATAGTCTAATATCTTCATTTTTCCACAGACATAGTTATTACCCCCGAAAACTAAAACTTTTGAAATAGGAAAAGAGCCTTTAATCACATTCTTTACCATGTGCAATCATGAAATAGTTTAATATCTTCATTTTTTCCACGGACGTAGCTATTACCCCCAAAAACTAAAACTTTGAAATAGGAAAAGAGCCTTTAATCACATTCTTTACCATATGCAATCATAAAATAGTCTAATATCTTCATTTTTACCACGGAAGTAGCTATTACCCCCGAAAACTAAAACTTTTGAAATAGAAAAAGAGCCTTTAATCACATTCTTTACCATGCGCAATCATAAAATAGTGTAATATATTCATTTTTTCCATAGACGTAGCTATTACCCCCGAAAACTAAAACTTTTGAAATAGGAAAAGAGCCTTTAATCACATTCTTTACCATGTGCAATAATAAAATAGTGTAATATCTTCATTTTTTCCACAGACGTAGGTATTACCCCCGAAAACTAAAACTTTTGAAATAGGAAAAGAGCCTTTAATTACATTCTTTACCATGTGCAATCATAAAATAGTCTAATATCTTCATTTTTTCCACGACGTAGCTATTACCCCCGAAAACTAAAACTTTTGAAATAGGAAAAGAGCCTTTAATCACATTCTTTACCATGTGCAATCATAAAATAGTCTAATATCTTCATTTTTTCCACGGACGTAGCTATTACCCCCGAAAACTAAAACTTTTGAAATAGGAAAAGAGCCTTTAATCACATTCTTTACCATTTGCAATCATAAAATAGTCTAATATCTTCATTTTTTCCACAGACGTAGCTATTACCCCCGAAAACTAAAACTTTTGAAATAGGAAAAGAGCCTTTAATCACATTCTTTACCATGTGCAATCATAAAATAGTCTAATATCTTCATTTTTTCCACGGACTAGCTATTACCCCCGAAAACTAAAACTTTTGAAATAGGAAAAGAGCCTTAATCACATTCTTTACCATGTGCAATCATAAAATAGTCTAATATCTTCATTTTTTCCACGACGTAGCTATTACCCCCGAAAACTAAAACTTTTGAAATAGGAAAAGAGCCTTTAATCACATTCTTTACCATGTGCAATCATAAAATAGTCTAATATCTTCATTTTTTCCACGGACGTAGCTATTACCCCCGAAAACTAAAACTTTTGAAATAGGAAAAGAGCCTTTAATCACATTCTTTACCATGTGCAATCATAAAATAGTCTAATATCTTCATTTTTTCCACGACGTAGCTATTACCCCCGAAAACTAAAACTTTTGAAATAGGAAAAGAGCCTTTAATCACATTCTTTACCATGCGCAATCATAAAATAGTGTAATATCTTCATTTTTTCCACAGACGTAGGTATTACCCCCGAAAACTAAAACTTTTGAAATAGGAAAAGAGCCTTTAATTACATTCTTTACCATGTGCAATCATAAAATAGTCTAATATCTTCATTTTTTCCACAGACATAGCTATTACCCTCGAAAACTAAAACCTTTGAAATAGGAAAAGAGCTTTAATCACATTCTTTACCATGTGCAATCATAAAATAGTCTAATATCTTATTTTTTCCACAGACGTAGCTATTACCCCCGAAAACTAAAACTTTTGAAATAGGAAAAGAGCCTTTAATCACATTCTTTACCATGTGCAATCATAAAATAGTCTAATATCTTCATTTTTTCCACAGACTAGCTATTACCCCCGAAAACTAAAACTTTGAAATAGGAAAAGAGCCTTTAATCATATTCTTTACCATGTGCAATCATAAAATAGTCTAATATCTTCATTTTTTCCACGGACGTAGCTATTACCCCCGAAAACTAAAACTTTTGAAATAGGAAAAGAGCCTTTAATCACATTCTTTACCATGTGCAATCATAAAATAGTCTAATATCTTCATTTTTTTCCACGAACGTAGCTATTACCCCCGAAAACTAAAACTTTTGAAATAGGAAAAGAGCCTTTAATCACATTCTTTACCATGTGCAATCATAAAATAGTCTAATATCTTCATTTTTTCCACAGACATAGCTATTACCCCCGAAAACTAAAACTTTTGAAATAGGAAAAGAGCCTTTAATCACATTCTTTACCATGTGCAATCATAAATAGTCTAATATCTTCATTTTTTCCACAGACATAGCTATTACCCCAAAAACTAAAACTTTTGAAATAGGAAAAGAGCCTTTAATCACATTCTTTACCATTTGCAATCATAAAATAGTCTAATATCTTCATTTTTTCCACAGACGTAGCTATTACCCCCGAAAACTAAAACTTTTGAAATAGGAAAAGAGCTTTTAATCACATTCTTTACCATGCGCAATCATAAAATAGTCTAATATCTTCATTTTTTCCACAGACGTAGCTATTACCCCCAAAAACTAAAACTTTTGAAATAGGAAAAGAGCCTTTAATCACATTCTTTACCATGTGCAATCATAAAATAGTCTAATATCTTCATTTTTTCCACAGACGTAGCTATTACCCCCGAAAACTAAAACTTTTGAAATAGGAAAAGAGCCTTTAATCACATTCTTTACCATGTGCAATCATAAAATAGTCTAATATCTTCATTTTTTCCACAGACGTAGCTATTACCCCCGAAAAACTTTTGAAATAGGAAAAGAGCCTTTTAATCACATTCTTTACCATGCGCAATCATAAATAGTCTAATATCTTCATTTTTTCCACAGACGTAGCTATTACCCCCGAAAACTAAAACTTTTGAAATAGGAAAAGAGCCTTTAATCACATTCTTTACCATGTGCAATCATAAAATAGTCTAATATCTTCATTTTTTCCACGGACGTAGCTATTACCCCCGAAAACTAAAACTTTTGAAATAGGAAAAGAGCCTTTAATCACATTCTTTACCATGCGCAATCATAAAATAGTCTAATATCTTCATTTTTTCCACAGACATAGCTATTACCCTCGAAAACTAAAACTTTTGAAATAGGAAAAGAGCCTTTAATCACATTCTTTACCATGTGCAATCATAAAATAGTCTAATATCTTCATTTTTTCCATGGACGTAGCTATTACCCCCGAAAACTAAAACTTTGAAATAGGAAAAGAGCTTTTAATCACATTCTTTACCATGCAATCATAAAATAGTTAATATCTTCATTTTTTCCACGGACGTAGCTATTACCCCCGAAAACTAAAACTTTTGAAATAGGAAAAGAGCCTTTAATCACATTCTTTACCATTTGCAATCATAAAATAGTCTAATATCTTCATTTTTTCAACGGACGTAGCTATTACCCCCGAAAACTAAAACTTTTGAAATAGGAAAAGAGCCTTTAATCACATTCTTTACCATGTGCAATCATAAAATAGTTAATATCTTCATTTTTTCCACAGACGTAGCTATTACCCCGAAAACTAAAACTTTTGAAATAGGAAAAGAGCCTTTAATACATTCTTTACCATGTGCAATCATAAAATAGTCTAATATCTTCATTTTTTCCACAGACGTAGCTATTACCCCCGAAAACTAAAACTTTTGAAATAGGAAAAGAGCCTTTAATCACATTCTTTACCATGTGCAATCATAAAATAGTCTAATATCTTCATTTTTTCCACGGACGTAGCTATTACCCCCGAAAACTAAAACTTTTGAAATAGGAAAAGAGCCTTTAATCCATTCTTTACCATTGCAATCATAAAATAGTCTAATATCTTCATTTTTTCCACGACGTAGCTATTACCCCCGAAAACTAAAACTTTTGAAATAGGAAAAGAGCCTTTAATCACATTCTTTACCATGTGCAATCATAAAATAGTCTAATATCTTCATTTTTTCCACGACGTAGCTATTACCCCCGAAAACTAAAACTTTTGAAATAGGAAAAGAGCCTTTAATCACATTCTTTACCATGTGCAATCATAAAATAGTCTAATATCTTCATTTTTTCCACAGACGTAGCTATTACCCCCGAAAACTAAAACTTTTGAAATAGGAAAAGAGCCTTTAATCACATTCTTTACCATGTGCAATTAAAATAGTCTAATATCTTCATTTTTTCCACGGACGTAGCTATTACCCCCGAAAACTAAAACTTTTGAAATAGGAAAAGAGCCTTTAATCACATTCTTTACCATGTGCAATCATAAATAGTCTAATATCTTCATTTTTCCACAGACATAGCTATTACCCTCGAAAACTAAAACTTTTGAAATAGAAAAAGAGCCTTTAATCACATTCGTTATCATGTGCAATCATAAAATAGTCTAATATCTTCATTTTTTCCACAGTATAGCTATTACCCCCGAAAACTAAAACTTTTGAAATAGGAAAAGAGCTTTAATCACATTCTTTACCATGTGCAATCATTAAAATAGTCTAATATCTTCATTTTTTCCACAGACGTAGCTATTACCCCCGAAAACTAAAACTTTTGAAATAGGAAAAGAGCTTTAATCACATTCTTTACCATGCGCAATCATAAAATAGTCTAATATCTTCATTTTTTCCACAGACGTAGCTATTACCCCCGAAAACTAAAACTTTTGAAATAGGAA
>NW_027067702.1:0-10428 GCF_032884065.1 Artemia franciscana
ATTCTTTACCATTTGCAATCATAAAATAGTCTAATATCTTCATTTTTTCAACATACGTAGCTATTACCCTCGAAAACTAAAACTTTTGAAATAGGAAAAGAGCCTTTAATCACATTCTTTACCATTTGCAATCATAAAATAGTCTAATATCTTCATTTTTTCAACATACGTAGCTATTACCCTCGAAAACTAAAACTTTTGACATAGGAAAAGAGCCTTTAATCACATTCTTTACCATTTGCAATCATAAAATAGTCTAATATCTTCATTTTTTCAACATACGTAGCTATTACCCTCGAAAACTAAAACTTTTGAAATAGGAAAAGAGCCTTTAATCACATTCTTTACCATGTGCAATCATAAAATTGTCTAATATCTTCATTTTTTCCACATACAAAGCTATTACCCTCGAAAACTAAAACTTTTGAAACAGGAAAAGAGCCTTTAATCACATTCTTTACCATGTGCAATCATAATATTGTCTAATATCTTCATTTTTTCAACATACATAGCTATTACCCTCGAAAACTAAAACTTTTGAAATAAGAAAAGAGCCTTTAATCACATTCTTTACCATGTGCAATCATAAAATAGTCTAATATCTTCATTTTTCCAACATACGTAGCTATTACCCTCGAAAACTAAAACTTTTGAAATAGGAAAAGAGCCTTTAATCACATTCTTTACCATGTGCAATTATAAAATTGTCTAATATCTTCATTTTTTCCACAGACAAAGCTATTACCCTCGAAAACTAAAACTTTTGAAATAGGAAAAGAGACTTTAATCATATTCTTTACCATGGGCAATCATAAAATTGTCTAATATCTTAATTTTTTCCACAGACAAAGCTATTACCCTCGAAAACTAAAACTTTTGACATAGGAAAAGAGCCTTTAATCACATTCTTTACCATTTGCAATCATAAAATAGTCTAATATCTTCATTTTTTTCAACTTACGTAGCTATTACCCTCGAAAACTAAAACTTTTGAAATAGGAAAAGAGCCTTTAATCACATTCTTTACCATTGCAATCATAAAATAGTCTAATATCTTCATTTTTTCAACATACGTAGCTATTACCCTCGAAAACTAAAACTTTTGAAATAGGAAAAGAGCCTTTAATCACATTCTTTACCATTTGCAATCATAAAATAGTCTAATATCTTCATTTTTTTAAAATACGTAGCTATTACCCTCGAAAACTAAAACTTTTGACATAGGAAAAGAGCCTTTAATCACATTCTTTACCATTTGCAATCATAAAATAGTCTAATATCTTCATTTTTTCAACATACGTAGCTATTACCCTCGAAAACTAAAACTTTTGAAATAGGAAAAGAGCCTTCAATCACATTCTTTACCATTTGCAATCATAAAATAGTCTAATATCTTCATTTTTTCAACATACGTAGCTATTACCCTCGAAAACTAAAACTTTTGAAATAGGAAAAGAGCCTTTAATCACATTCTTTACCATGTGCAATCATAAAATAGTCTAATATCTTCATTTTTTCAACATACTTAGCTATTACCCTTGAAAACTAAAACTTTGAAATAGGAAAAGAGCCTTTAATCACATTCTTTACCATGTGCAATCATAAAATTGTCTAATATCTTCATTTTTTCAACATACGTAGCTATAACCCTCGAAAACTAAAACTTTTGAAATAGGAAAAGAGCCTTTAATCACATTCTTTACCATTTGCAATCATGAAATAGTCTATTCTTTACCATGTGCAATCTTAAAATTGTCTATTATCTTCATTTTTCCACAGACAAAGCTATTACCCTCGAAAACTAAAACTTTTGAAATAGGAAAAGAGCCTTTAATCACATTCTTTACCATGTGCAATCATAAAATTGTCTAATATCTTCATTTACTCAACATATGTAGCTATTACCCTCAAAAACTAAAACTTTTGAAATAGGAAAAGAGCCTTTAATCACATTCTTTACCATGTGCAATCATAAAATTGTCTAATATCTTCATTTTTTCCACAGACATAGCTATTACCCTCGAAAACTAAAACTTTTGACATAGGAAAAGAGCCTTTAATCACATTCTTTACCATTTGCAATCATAAAATAGTCTAATATCTTCATTTTTTCAACATACGTAGCTATTACCCTCGAAAACTAAAACTTTTGACATAGGAAAAGAGCCTTTAATCACATTCTTTACCATTTGCAATCATAAAATAGTCTAATATCTTCATTTTTTCAACATACGTAGCTATTACCCTCGAAAACTAAAACTTTTGAAATAGGAAAAGAGCCTTTAATCACATTCTTTACCATGTGCAATCATAAAATTGTCTAATATCTTCATTTTTTCCACAGACATAGCTATTACGCTTGAAAACTAAAACTTTTGAAATAGGAAAAGAGCCTTTAATCACATTCTTTACCATTTGCAATCATAAAATAGTCTAATATCTTCATTTTTTCAACATACGTAGCTATTACCCTCGAAAACTAAAACTTTTGAAATAGGAAAAGAGCCTTTAATCACATTCTTTACCATTTGCAATCATAAAATAGTCTAATATCTTCATTTTTTCAACATACGTAGCTATTACCCTCGAAAACTAAAACTTTTGAAATAGAAAAAGAGCCTTTAATCACATTCTTTACCATTTGCAATCATAAAATAGTCTAATATCTTCATTTTTTCAACATACGTAGCTATTACCCTCGAGAACTAAAACTTTTGAAATAGGAAAAGAGCCTTTAATCACATTCTTTACCATGTGCAATCATAAAATAGTCTAATATCTTCATTTTTTTTCAACAAACGTAGCTATTACCCTCGAAAATTAAACTTTTGAAATAGGAAAAGAGCCTTTAATCACATTCTTTACCATGTGCAATCATAAAATTGTCTAATATCTTCATTTTTTCCACAGACAAAGCTATTACCCTCGAAAACTAAAACTTTTGACATAGGAAAAGAGCCTTTAATCACATTCTTTACCATTTGCAATCATAAAATAGTCTAATATCTTCATTTTTTCAACATACGTAGCTATTACCCTCGAAAACTAAAACTTTTGAAATAGGAAAAGAGCCTTTAATCACATTCTTTACCATGTGCAATCATAAAATAGTCTAATATCTTCATTTTTTCCACAGACATAGCTATTACGCTCGAAAACTAAAACTTTTGAAATAGGAAAAGAGCCTTTAATCACATTCTTTACCATTTGCAATCATAAAATAGTCTAATATCTTCATTTTTTCAACATACGTAGCTATTACCCTCGAAAACTAAAACTTTTGAAATAGGAAAAGAGCCTTTAATCACATTCTTTACCATTTGCAATCATAAAATAGTCTAATATCTTCATTTTTTCAACATACGTAGCTATTACCCTCGAAAACTAAAACTTTTGAAATAGGAAAAGAGCCTTTAATCACATTCTTTACCATTTGCAATCATAAAATAGTCTAATATCTTCATTTTTTCAACATACGTAGCTATTACCCTCGAAACTAAAACTTTTGAAATAGGAAAAGAGCCTTTAATCACATTCTTTACCATGTGCAATCATAAAATAGTCTAATATCTTCATTTTTTTTCAACATACGTAGCTATTACCCTCGAAAACTAAACTTTTGAAATAGGAAAAGAGCCTTTAATCACATTCTTTACACTGTGCAACATAAAATAGTCTAATATCTTCATTTTTTCCACAGACAAAGCTATTACCCTAGAAAACTAAAACTTTTGACATAGGAAAAGAGCCTTTAATCACATTCTTTACCATTTGCAATCATAAAATAGTCTAATATCTTCATTTTTTCAACATACGTAGCTATTACCCTCGAAAACTAAAACTTTTGAAATAGGAAAAGAGCCTTTAATCACATTCTTTACCATTTGCAATCATAAAATAGTCTAATATCTTCATTTTTTCCAACATACAAAGCTATTACCCTCGAAAACTAAAACTTTTGAAATAGGAAAAGAGCCTTTAATCACATTCTTTACCATTTGCAATCATAAAATAGTCTAATATCTTCATTTTTTCAACATACGTAGCTATTACCCTCGAAAACTAAAACTTTTGACATAGGAAAAGAGCCTTTAATCACATTCTTTACCATTTGCAATCATAAAATAGTGTAATATCTTCATTTTTTCAACATACGTAGCTATTACCCTCGAAAACTAAAACTTTTGAAATAGGAAAAGAGCCTTTAATCACATTCTTTACCATTTTGCAATCATAAAATAGTCTAATATCTTCATTTTTTCAATATACGTAGCTATTACCCTCGAAAACTAAAACTTTTGACATAGGAAAAGAGCCTTTAATCACATTCTTTACCATTTGCAATCATAAAATAGTCTAATATCTTCATTTTTTCAACATACGTAGCTATTACCCTCGAAAACTAAAACTTTTGACATAGGAAAAGAGCCTTTAATCACATTCTTTACCATTTGCAATCATAAAATAGTCTAATATCTTCATTTTTTCAACATACGTAGCTATTACCCTCGAAAACTAAAACTTTTTGAAATAGGAAAAGAGCCTTTAATCACATTCTTTACAATTTGCAATCAAAAAATAGTCTAATATCTTCATTTTTTCAACATACGTAGCTATTACCCTCGAAAACTAAAACTTTTGAAATAGGAAAAGAGCCTTTAATCACATTCTTTACCATGTGCAATCATAAAATAGTCTAATATCTTCATTTTTTCAACATACGTAGCTATTACCCTCGAAAACTAAAACTTTTGAAATAGGAAAAGAGCCTTTAATCACATTCTTTACCATGTGCAATCATAAAATTGTCTAATATCTTCATTTTTTCAACATACGTAGCTATTACCCTCGAAAACTAAAACTTTTGAAATAGGAAAAGAGCCTTTAATCACATTCTTTACCATGTACAATCATAAAATTGTCTAATATCTTCATTTTTTCCAACATACGTAGCTATTACCCTCGAAAAACTAAAACTTTTGAAATAGGAAAAGAGCCTTTAATCACATTCTTTACCATGTGCAATCATAAAATAGTCTAATTTCTTCATTTTTTCAACATACATAGCTATTACCCTCGAAAACTAAAACTTTTGACATAGGAAAAGAGCCTTTAATCACATTCTTTACCATTTGCAATCATAAAATAGTCTAATATCTTCATTTTTTCAACATACGTAGCTATTACCCTCGAAAACTAAAACTTTTGAAATAGGAAAAGAGCCTTTAATCACATTCTTTACCATTTGCAATCATAAAATAGTCTAATATCTTCATTTTTTCCACAGACAAAGCTATTACCCTCGAAAACTAAAACTTTTGAAATAGGAAAAGAGCCTTTAATCACATTCTTTACCATTTGCAATCATAAAATAGTCTAATATCTTCATTTTTTCAACATATGTAGCTATTACCCTCGAAAACTAAAACTTTTGACATAGGAAAAGAGCCTTTAATCACATTCTTTACCATTTGCAATCATAAAATAGTCTAATATCTTCATTTTTTCAACATACGTAGCTATTACCCTCGAAAACTAAAACTTTTGAAATAGGAAAAGAGCCTTTAATCACATTCTTTACCATTTTGCAATCATAAAATAGTCTAATATCTTCATTTTTTCAACATACGTAGCTATTACCCTCGAAAACTAAAACTTTTGACATAGGAAAAGAGCCTTTAATCACATTCTTTACCATTTGCAATCATAAAATAGTCTAATATCTTCATTTTTTCAACATACGTAGCTATTACCCTCGAAAACTAAAACTTTTGAATAGGAAAAGAGCCTTTAATCACATTCTTTACCATTTGCAATCATAAAATATGTCTAATATCTTCATTTTTTCAACATACGTAGCTATTACCCTCGAAAACTAAATTTTGAAATAGGAAAAGAGCCTTTAATCACATTCTTTACCATTTGCAATCATAAAATAGTCTAATATCTTTCATTTTTTCAACATACGTAGCTATTACCCTCGAAAACTAAAATTTTGAAATAGGAAAAGAACCTTTAATCACATTCTTTACCATGTGCAATCATAAAATAGTCTAATATCTTCATTTTTTCCACAGACAAAACTATTACCCTCAAAAACTAAAACTTTTGAAATAGGAAAAGAGCCTTTAATCACATTCTTTACCATGTGCAATCATAAAATAGTCTAATATCTTCATTTTTTCAACATACGTAGCTATTACCCTCGAAAACTAAAACTTTTGAAATAGGAAAAGAGCCTTTAATCACATTCTTTACCATGTGCAATCATAAAATAGTCTAATATCTTCATTTTTTCCAACATACGTAGCTATTACCCTCGAAAACTAAAACTTTTGAAATAGGAAAAGAGCCTTTAATCACATTCTTTACCATTTGCAATCATAAAATAGTCTAATATCTTCATTTTTTCAACATACGTAGCTATTACCCTCGAAAACTAAAACTTTTGAAATAGGAAAAGAGCCTTTAATCACATTCTTTACCATTTGCAATCATAAAATAGTCTAATATCTTCATTTTTTCAACATACGTAGCTATTACCCTCGAAAACTAAAACTTTTGACATAGGAAAAGAGCCTTTAATCACATTCTTTACCATGTGCAATCATAAAATAGTCTAATATCTTCATTTTTTCAACATACGTAGCTATTACCCTCGAAAACTAAAACTTTTGAAATAGGAAAAGAGCCTTTAATCACATTCTTTACCATGTGCAATCATAAAATAGTCTAATATCTTCATTTTTTCAACATACGTAGCTATTACCCTCGAAAACTAAAACTTTTGAAATAGGAAAAGAGCCTTTAATCACATTCTTTACCATGTGCAATCATAAAATTGTCTAATATCTTCATTTTTTCACAACATAGCTATTACCCTCGAAAACTAAAACTTTTGAAATAGGAAAAGAGCCTTTAATCACATTCTTTACCATGTGCAATCATAAAATAGTCTAATATCTTCATTTTTTCAACATACGTAGCTATTACCCTCGAAAACTAAAACTTTTGAAATAGGAAAAGAGCCTTTAATCACATTCTTTACCATTTGCAATCATAAAATAGTCTAATATCTTCATTTTTTCAACATACGTAGCTATTACCCTCGAAAACTAAAACTTTTGAAATAGGAAAAGAGCCTTTAATCACATTCTTTACCATTTGCAATCATAAAATAGTCTAATATCTTCATTTTTTCAACATACGTAGCTATTACCCTCGAAAACTAAAACTTTTGAAATAGGAAAAGAGCCTTTAATCACATTCTTTACCATTTGCAATCATAAAATAGTCTAATATCTTCATTTTTTCAACATACGTAGCTATTACCCTCGAAAACTAAAACTTTTGAAATAGGAAAAGAGCCTTTAATCACATTCTTTACCATTTGCAATCATAAAATAGTCTAATATCTTCATTTTTTCAACATACGTAGCTATTACCCTCGAAAACTAAAACTTTTGAAATAGGAAAAGAGCCTTTAATCACATTCTTTACCATTTGCAATCATAAAATAGTCTAATATCTTCATTTTTTCAACATACGTAGCTATTACCCTCGAAAACTAAAACTTTTGAAATAGGAAAAGAGCCTTTAATCACATTCTTTACCATTTGCAATCATAAAATAGTCTAATATCTTCATTTTTTCAACATACGTAGCTATTACCCTCGAAAACTAAAACTTTTGACATAGGAAAAGAGCCTTTAATCACATTCTTTACCATTGCAATCATAAAATAGTCTAATATCTTCATTTTTTCAACATACGTAGCTATTACCCTCGAAAACTAAAACTTTTGAAATAGGAAAAGAGCCTTTAATCACATTCTTTACCATTTGCAATCATAAAATAGTCTAATATCTTCATTTTTTCAACATACGTAGCTATTACCCTCGAAAACTAAAACTTTTGACATAGGAAAAGAGCCTTTAATCACATTCTTTACCATTTGCAATCATAAAATAGTCTAATATCTTCATTTTTTCAACATACGTAGCTATTACCCTCGAAAACTAAAACTTTTGAATAGGAAAAGAGCCTTTAATCACATTCTTTACCATTTGCAATCATAAAATAGTCTAATATCTTCATTTTTTCAACATACGTAGCTATTACCCTCGAAAACTAAAACTTTTGAAATAGGAAAAGAGCCTTTAATCACATTCTTTACCATTGCAATCATAAAATAGTCTAATATCTTCATTTTTTCAACATACGTAGCTATTACCCTCGAAAACTAAAACTTTTGACATAGGAAAAGAGCCTTTAATCACATTCTTTACCATTTGCAATCATAAAATAGTCTAATATCTTCATTTTTTCAACATACGTAGCTATTACCCTCGAAAACTAAAACTTTTGAAATAGGAAAAGAGCCTTTAATCACATTCTTTACCATGTGCAATCATAAAATAGTCTAATATCTTCATTTTTTCCAACATACGTAGCTATTACCCTCGAAAACTAAAACTTTTGAATAGGAAAAGAGCCTTTAATCACATTCTTTACCATGTGCAATCATAAAATAGTCTAATATCTTCATTTTTTCAACATACGTAGCTATTACCCTCGAAAACTAAAACTTTTGACATAGGAAAAGAGCCTTTAATCACATTCTTTACCATTTGCAATCATAAAATAGTCTAATATCTTCATTTTTTCAACATACGTAGCTATTACCCTCGAAAACTAAAACTTTTGACATAGGAAAAGAGCCTTTAATCACATTCTTTACCATTTGCAATCATAAAATAGTCTAATATCTTCATTTTTTCAACAAACGTAGCTATTACCCTCGAAAACTAAAACTTTTGACATAGGAAAAGAGCCTTTAATCACATTCTTTACCATTTGCAATCATAAAATAGTCTAATATCTTCATTTTTTCAACATACGTAGCTATTACCCTCGAAAACTAAAACTTTTGAAATAGGAAAAGAGCCTTTAATCACATTCTTTACCATGTGCAATCATAAAATAGTCTAATATCTTCATTTTTTCAACATACGTAGCTATTACCCTCGAAAACTAAAACTTTTGAAATAGGAAAAGAGCCTTTAATCACATTCTTTACCATGTGCAATCATAAAATAGTCTAATATCTTCATTTTTTCCAACATACGTAGCTATTACCCTCGAAAACTAAACTTTTGAAATAGGAAAAGAGCCTTTAATCACATTCTTTACCATTTGCAATCATAAAACAGTCTAATATCTTCATTTTTTAAACATACGTAGCTATTACCCTCGAAAACTAAAACTTTTGACATAGGAAAAGAGCATTTAATCACATTCTTTACCATTTGCAATCATAAAATAGTCTAATATCTTCATTTTTCAACATACGTAGCTATTACCCTCGAAAACTAAAACTTTTGAAATAGGAAAAGAGCCTTTAATCACATTCTTTACCATTTGCAATCATAAAATAGTCTAATATCTTCATTTTTTCAACATACGTAGCTATTACCCTCGAAAACTAAAACTTTTGAAATAGGAAAAGAGCCTTTAATCACATTCTTTACCATTTGCAATCATAAAATAGTCTAATATCTTCATTTTTTCAACATACGTAGCTATTACCCTCGAAAACTAAAACTTTTGAATAGGAAAAGAGCCTTTAATCACATTCTTTACCATGTGCAATCATAAAATAGTCTAATATCTTCATTTTTTCAACATACGTAGCTATTACCCTCGAAAACTAAAACTTTTGAAATAGGAAAAGAGCCTTTAATCACATTCTTTACCATGTGCAATCATAAAATAGTCTAATATCTTCATTTTTTCCAACATACGTAGCTATTACCCTCGAAAACTAAAACTTTTGACATAGGAAAAGAGCCTTTAATCACATTCTTTACCATTTGCAATCATAAAATAGTCTAATATCTTCATTTTTCAACATACGTAGCTATTACCCTCGAAAACTAAAACTTTTGACATAGGAAAAGAGCCTTTAATCACATTCTTTACCATTTGCAATCATAAAATAGTCTAATATCTTCATTTTTTCCAACATACGTAGCTATTACCCTCGAAAACTAAAACTTTTGAAATAGGAAAAGAGCCTTTAATCACATTCTTTACCATTTGCAATCATAAAATAGTCTAATATCTTCATTTTTTCAACATACGTAGCTATTACCCTCGAAAACTAAAACTTTTGACATAGGAAAAGAGCCTTTAATCACATTCTTTACCATTTGCAATCATAAAATAGTCTAATATCTTCATTTTTTCAACATACGTAGCTATTACCCTCGAAAACTAAAACTTTTGAAATAGGAAAAGAGCCTTTAATCACATTCTTTACCATGTGCAATCATAAAATAGTCTAATATCTTCATTTTTTCAACATACGTAGCTATTACCCTTGAAAACTAAAACTTTTGACATAGGAAAAGAGCCTTTAATCACATT
>NW_027067703.1:0-10425 GCF_032884065.1 Artemia franciscana
CCAACTGGATTTTCACTCTAGCATCCCAGACAGCACGCTCCCCGAAGAGTTTTAAGATTTTTTGTAAGTGTAATACCCAACCACCGGATCAAATCTACATGAGGGATAGAAAAATTTTGAAAAATTAGAGGCCTAGGAGAAGAGGGAACATTGAAAGAAAGATACTCACATTTATCAACATTAAGCGAAAGACCGATTTTAGTAAAAGAAAAAGAAACTTTATGAACCATCTGCGATAGACTGAGTTTAGACCGGCTAATTAGAAGAATGTCATCAGCATAAGCAAGGTAAGAAATATCACTCAAACCAACAAAACACATAGAAGAAATATTCTCAAGAATACCAGAGATACAAAATTTGAAAATACTAGGAGATAACACTCCACCCTGCCGTACGCCCCGACGAACAAGAACATTAGAAGATGAAAGGGCACCATTAGTTTTAATTCGAAGATAAGAATTACTATACCAAAACCTTAGAAGAAAAATAACTGAAAGGTTAATACCGTGACTATAAAGAGAGTAAAGAGCCTGACTATGTACAACGCTATCAAAAGCCTTAGAAAGATCAAGAGCACAAATATGAAGACCATACCCTTTAGCCGAAGCATCTTTAAGAAGGAAAGCACGAGCACGGTGAGCGTGCTGGCACCCGATGCCAGACCGAAAACCAAACTGATTCTCCCCGAAATTAGCATTCATACTTATGAAAGGAAGTAGGATGTGTTCAAGAATTTTACTAAAATTACAAGCAACCGTGATAGGCCTGTAAGAAGAACAATCCAAAGGAGTCTTACCTCGTTTAAGTACAGAAGTGACAGTTCCACACAAAAAGCTGTCAGGAACGAGGGAACAACAAAGGCACATTTGGAAAAACAACTGTAAATGGAAAAACAAAGACGGGCAATTTATTTTTAGATGACAAGCACTGATACCGTCAATATCAAGAGAACGTGATTTCAATTTCTTAACAGATGCAATTACAGCGTCAACTGAAACGGGAATAACTTGTGCCTGAGTCAAGGAAGGCGGGAGAACCGAATCAAGCAGTTTCGAATAAAGCGCGTGCACTGCATAATTCAATTTGGAAAATATAACTGAATAGTGGTCAGACCATGCAGAAGGCGTAATGGGGCAATTAGGATTTGCCGAGTTATTTAAATTAGCTGAATTAATCACTTTGTCCCATTCTTTCTTATTGGTAGGATATTCTAACCCTTTGTAACGGCTCGATCGCAGACATTTCTTAAACTCACGCTTAGTTTTTTGTTTTATTTCAAACACATTCCCAGCTAATGGTCGATCGTTAGCAACCCATATACGCAGCCACAATTTGGCTTTATTTTTCACACTTTTCAGCTCAGGGTCACACGACCAGATTGGTTTCCTTTTACTTTTCCTCACTCGCTCTTGAGGGACAGCAACCTCCTCAGCGCGTTTTAAACACCACACGATTTGGTTGTAATAATGATTCAGATCGTAATTACTTTTAGTAGGACTAACACTCAGCTGGAGTAGATGAAAAGGTACACGTAAAGAACCAAGGAGAATGGCCAGGGTTGAAATATATAATGGCATATTAACATTTTTCCAATTACTCCGCACAAACCATTTAGAGGCAGGAGCACAAGCCTGGTCAGTACTATCTTTTCTAATCGAAAAGCATAGCGATAAAGGAAGGTGATCAATATCTTGCTCATCTTCGTGGACATGCACTGTTGAAGATGTAATGAACGGGGAACAAATCACGTGATCAATATCCGATAAGCTGCCGGAATTATGCACATACGAGAAGGGTAGATCCTTCGCAATTATTCTGTAATCAGGGAGACAATTAAGTAGGTTCACAGTACGAGCAGAATCACGTTTTACAACAGTGTTCATATCTCCAATAATAATAAATTCGTACCCATTTGTGCTTATACTTTGAAGGAGAGTTTTCAAACTAGAGCATGCTTTGGAGAATTTATTAAGCGATGTCATATTCTTCCCATCGTGAGGCAGGTAAGTGTTTATCAATATGGTTTTACCAAGTCTTATAGCCAATAAATGTTCATCAGAGAAATAGCATGACGGGGACAGAAAGCTGAGCTTTTGTTTTATAATACATGCTGAACCCCCTGAAGGCCTTGCAAAAGTAGATTTAGCATTTGTTGTGAAAACAAAGTGGGCGGAACTGCGGCGCAGGAAATTAACACTCGTTGCGGTCAAAAGATGTTCCTGAAAGCATACAATGTCAAACTTACTGTACAGTTCATCAATGGTCAGGTCCTTGTTTTTTGTCCCATTAATATTGAAGGACACGAGTGATACAGATTCAGACAATTAGTTTGTTTTCGGTAGCTTGCGACTGACAATTGCTTTCAATTTAGGGCAAGTGAGGCTAAACGAAACATGATCACCTCCACAGTTTGCGCACTTAGGTGACAAATTGCAAGGCGAGTCTCTATCTGAAACATGAGGACCGGCACATCGCGCACATTTTGGTGTAACACTGGGACAAGACGACTGAAGATGGTCAGGGGATCGGCAATTGTTACAGCACCGGGGAATCGCTTTGAACTCATAAACACTTAGGATTTCGTATCCAACTTTGAGACCATATCTAAATGCTTCGACTCTTGATGTTGCATCAGAGAATTCAAGTTTTACTGCAAGCGATTTCCCTAGCCTAGAGGCACCAGAAACACCAGGGCACGATATCAGGTGGGACAGTTCAAAATCAAGCGGGATTCCCTTCAGGAGTCCGTAAAACTTCTTGGTTAGAACTTTCGCAGAAGAGCCAGTAAACGCACTAGTCACCGATAAGCGGAAATCTTCAGCAACTGACTTATCTATATTGATAAACAGTTTGTCACGAACAGGGCGAATGCTAGTGATTGATTCGTGTCAATCAATCTGATCTATCAGATCTTTTCGTTTAATTGGGTCCGAAAGGGTAGATGGAAGGTTCGACACAACAATAGTAGCATGCGAGTCGGGAATTGCAGGTTTCGGCAGTTGCGGGTAATTCAGTTCATAAGCATCCAGCTTGGTGGCAACAACCTTGAGTAGTTGTTCCACGCGATTCACCTTTGTTGACAGCCTAGAATACGCAACTGCGGGCAAAACCGGGACCTCGGTTGGAGACTTGATCACATAAATCGGAGTTGATACCTCCTCAAAGTCCAGTTTCTTAATAAAATTAAGAATATCTTTCACATTGTTCGCAGAAGCTTTCGCACCGATGCGCCGGGGGCAATTATCATTTGGCGCAACCTTCGCCCAAAATTCGCTTTTCGCATCAGCAATAACACCGCATTCAAAAAATTCTATTGCGTGTTGAATAATAGTAGCTTCTTCAATACCTTCTTCCCAGTTGTTTTGCAAAAAGTTCATTACCGGGCAATGCACATACTCTCTGTTATCCATTATCCTTTACTGGGAAAAACCAGTCAAACTGGTCAAAGAGCACTACTGATTCAAACTTATGCGTCACTATAATCCCTATTGCGAAATTTTTATTTTCTTCACAAAAAACTTACTGGATTAACAATGTCCATGCAATATCCAATTTAGATGTTGACACTTTGAACTCTGAACTGATACGCAAGACGTCATTTTAGAAAAGACGCTCAGTGACCGATATTATTGTCTATTTAATAGACAATAATATCTTGTATATCGGAATAGTAGATAGTTTGATTCTAGCTAGTCTATCTACTATTTCTATGAGTTTTATTTGTCTATTCTAGCTAGTCTATCTACTATTTCTATGAGTCATATGCAAGACGTCATTTTAGAAAAGACGCGCAGTGGCCGATATTATTGTCTATTTCTATTTCTACTCCGTTTAATAAATCTATCTACTCTTGTATGCAAGACCTTTCATTTCATTCATAACATAAATAGTAGATAGACTAGCTAGAATAGACAAATAAAACTCATAGAAATAGTAGATAGACTAGCTAGAATCAAAATATTTTGCACAAGGACTTGCATATGACTTATAGAAATAGTAGATAGACTAGCTAGAATCAAACTTTCACTGCTGAATCTATTAAATCTATTTGAATATCTGCCACCTAGAGGCCTAGAGGAAAATATTTTGCACAAGGCCGCAAGCCTTCACTAGAAACAGTGAAAGTTTGATTCTAGCTAGTCTATCTACTATTTCTATGAGTCTTTGTAGTAAAATATTGTAGTACTATTTCTATGAGTCATATGCAAGAATATAATATCGGTAGAAATAGACAATAAAATCGGCCACTGCGCGTCTTTTCTAAAATGACGTCTTGCATATGACTCATAGAAATAGTAGATAGACTAGCTAGAATCAAACTTTCACTGCTGAATCTATTAAAAGTTTTAATAGATTCAAAACTTTTAATTCTTAAAGATTCAAAACTTTTAATAGATTAAGCAGTGAAAGTTTGATAAGTTTCTATGAATACTTAGAGTAGATAGATAGAATAGAATAGATAGAGATAATAAGTTTTCTATGAGTCATATGCAAGACGTCATTTTAGAATCTATTAAAACTTTTAATAGATTCAGCAGTGAGAGTTTGATTCTAGCTAGTCTATATACTATTTCTAGGAGTCTATGACGTCATTTTAGAAATCTATTTGAATCTAGAATCAAACTTTCACTGCTGAATCTATTAAATCTATTTGAATATCGGCCACCTAGAGGCCTAGAGGAAAATGTCCAGAATCAAAGTTTTATAAAATTTTATTTCTATGAGTTTTATTAAACTTTCTTGTATTCTAATTGATTTTAACAACTTACTATTGATTCTAGACCAGCTAGAATCAATAGTAGATAGACTAGCTAGAATCAATAAAACTTTTAATAGATTCAGCAGTGAAAGTTTGATTCTAGCTAGTCTATCTACTATTTCCATGAGTCATATGCAAGAATATAATATCGGTAGAAATAGACAATAATATCGGCCACAGCGCGTCTTTTCTAAAATGACGTCTTGCATATGACTCCGTTTAATAAATGACTTTTAAAGTCATTAGAAAAAAAAATAAAATTTTTTCAGCTATGAATCTAGTAAGCAAGAGTCATATGCAAGACGTCATTTTAGAAAAGACGCGCAGTGGCCGATATTATTGTCTATTTAATAGACAATAATATCTTATACAATAAAATCAATTAGAATACAAGAAAGTTTGATTCTAGCTAGTCTATCTACTATTTCTTATCAATTTCTACTATTTCTGTTCGTGGATTTGCTTACTAGGTCAGAGATCTACTCATCTAGATCTCTAGATGAGATCTAGTCTATCTACTATTTCTATGAGTCATATGCAAGACGTCATTTTAGAAAAGACGCGCAGTGGCCGATATTATTGTCTATTTCTACGATATTATTGTCTTGCATATGACTCATAGAAATAGTAGATAGACTAGCTAGAATCAAACTTTCACTGCTGAATCTATTAAAAGTTTTATTGAAGTTTTATTAAACGGGGCGGTGTTTGTGGATTTGCTTACTAGGTCAGAGTTATGGACTTGCATATGAGAATATGCGTATGACTCATAGAAATAGAATCAAACTTTCACTGCTGAATCTATTAAAAGTTTTATTGATTCTTGCTAGTCTATCTACTATTGATTCTAGCTGGTCTAGAATCAATAGATTAGAATTCTAGATCCGTATGCAAGACGTCACATACGAACTAGTGCTATTCTATTGATTCTATTAGAATCAAACAGAAAGTTTGATTCTAGATTCAAATAGATTTGAATCTATTTATTGAATAGTGAAAAAGTCTTTTCTAAAATGACGTCTTGCATATGACTCATAGAAATAGTAGATAGACTAGCTAGAATCAAAATATTTTGCACAAGGACTTGCATATGAGAATATGCGTATGACTCATAGAAATAGAATCAAACTTTCACTGCTGAATCTATTAAAAGTTTTATTGATTCTAGCTAGTCTATCTACTATTGATTCTAGCTGGTCTAGAATCAATAGTAAGTTTTTAAAATCAATTAGAATACAAGAAAGTTTGATTCTAGCTAGTCTATCTACTATTTCTATGAGTCATATGCAAGACGTCATTTTAGAAAAGACGCGCAGTGGCCGATATTATTGTCTATTTCTATTTCTACTCCGTTTAATAAATCTATCTACTCTTGTATGCAAGACCTTACATTTCATTCATAACATAAATAGTAGATAGACTAGCTAGAATAGACAAATAAAACTCATAGAAATAGTAGATAGACTAGCTAGAATCAAAATATTTTGCACAAGGACTTGCATATGACTCATAGAAATAGTAGATAGACTAGCTAGAATCAAACTTTCACTGCTGAATCTATTAAATCTATTTGAATATCGGCCACCTAGAGGCCTAGAGGAAAATATTTTGCACAAGGCCGCAAGCCTTCACTAGAAACAGTGAAAGTTTGATTCTAGCTAGTCTATCTACTATTGATTCTAGCTGGTCTAGAATCAATAGTAAGTTTTTAAAATCAATTAGAATACAAGGAAGTTTGATTCTAGCTAGTCTATCTACTATTTCTGTGAGTCATATGCAAGACATCATTTTAGAAAAGACGCGCAGTGGCCGATATTATTGTCTATTTAATAGACAATAATATCTTGTATATCGGAATAGTAGATAGTTTGATTCTAGCTAGTCTATCTACTATTTCTATGAGTTATATTTGTCTATTCTAGCTAGTCTATCTACTATATCTATGAGTCATATGCAAGACGTCATTTTAGAAAAGACGCGCAGTGGCCGATATTATTGTCTATTTCTATTTCTACTCCGTTTAATAAATCTATCTACTCTTGTATGCAAGACCTTTCATTTCATTCATAACATAAATAGTAGATAGACTAGCTAGAATAGACAAATAAAACTCATAGAAATAGTAGATTAGACTAGCTAGAATCAAACTTTCACTGCTGAATCTATTAAATCTATTTGAATATCGGCCACCTAGAGGCCTAGAGGAAAATATTTTGCACAAGGCCACAAGCCTTCACTAGAAACAGTGAAAGTTTGATTCTAGCTAGTCTATCTACTATTTCTATGAGTCTTTGTAGTAAAATATTGTAGTACTATTTCTATGAGTCATATGCAAGAATATAATATCGGTAGAAATAGACAATAATATCGGCCACTGCGCGTCTTTTCTAAAATGACGTCTTGCATATGACTCATAGAAATAGTAGATAGACTAGCTAGAATCAAACTTTCACTGCTGAATCTATTAAAAGTTTTAATAGATTCAAAACTTTTAATTCTTAAAGATTCAAAACTTTTAATAGATTCAGCAGTGAAAGTTTGATAAGTTTCTAAGAATACTTAGAGTAGATAGATAGAATAGAATAGATAGAGATAATAATTTTTCTATGAGTCATATGCAAGACGTCATTTTAGAATCTATTAAAACTTTTAATAGATTCAGCAGTGAAAGTTTGATTCTAGCTAGTCTATCTACTATTTCTATGAGTCATATGCAAGACGTCATTTTAGAAATCTATTTGAATCTAGAATCAAACTTTCACTGCTGAATCTATTAAATCTATTTGAATATCGGCCACCTAGAGGCCTAGAGGAAAATGTCCAGAATCAAAGTTTTATAAAATTCTATTTCTATGAGTTTTATTAAACTTTCTTGTATTCTAATTGATTTTAAAAACTTACTATTGATTCTAGACCAGCTAGAATCAATAGTAGATAGACTAGCTAGAATCAATAAAACTTTTAATAGATTAAGCAGTGAAAGTTTGATTCTAGCTAGTCTATCTACTATTTCTATGAGTCATATGCAAGAATATAATATCGGTAGAAATAGACAATAATATCGGCCACTGCGCGTCTTTTCTAAAATGACGTCTTGCATATGACTTCGTTTAATAAATGACTTTTAAAGTCATTAGAAAAAAAAATAAAATTTTTTCAGCTATGAATCTAGTAGGCAAGAGTCATATGCAAGACGTCATTTTAGAAAAGACGCGCAGTGGCCGATATTATTGTCTATTTAATAGACAATAATATCTTATACAATAAAATCAATTAGAATTCAAGAAAGTTTGATTCTAGCTAGTCTATCTACTATTTCTTATCAATTTCTACTATTTCTGTTCGTGGATTTGCTTACTAGGTCAGAGATCTACTCATCTAGATCTCTAGATGAGATCTAGTCTATCTACTGTTTCTATGAGTCATATGCAAGACGTCATTTTAGAAAAGACGCGCAGTGGCCGATATTATTGTCTATTTCTACGATATTATTGTCTTGCATATGACTCATAGAAATAGTTGATAGACTAGCTAGAATCAAACTTTCACTGCTGAATCTATTAAAAGTTTTATTGAAGTTTCATTAAACGGGGCGGTGTTCGTGGATTTGCTTACTAGGTCAGAGTTATGGACTTGCATATGAGAATATGCGTATGACTCATAGAAATAGAATCAAACTTTCACTGCTGAATCTATTAAAAGTTTTATTGATTCTTGCTAGTCTATCTACTATTGATTCTAGCTGGTCTAGAATCAATAGATTAGAATTCTAGAACCATATGCAAGACGTCATATACGAACTAGTGCTATTCTATTGATTTTATTAGAATCAAACAGAAAGTTTGATTCTAGATTCAAATAGATTTGAATCTATTTATTGAATAGTGAAAAAGTCTTTTCTAAAATGACGTCTTGCATATGACTCATAGAAATAGTAGATAGACTAGCTAGAATCAAAATATTTTGCACAAGGACTTGCATATGAGAATATGCGTATGACTCATAGAAATAGAATCAAACTTTCACTGCTGAATCTATTAAAAGTTTTATTGATTCTAGCTAGTCTATCTACTATTGATTCTAGCTGGTCTAGAATCAATAGTAAGTTTTTAAAATCAATTAGAATACAAGAAAGTTTGATTCTAGCTAGTCTATCTACTATTTCTATGAGTCATATGCAAGACATCATTTTAGAAAAGACGCGCAGTGGCCGATATTATTGTCTATTTAATAGACAATAATATCTTGTATATCGGAATAGTAGATAGTTTGATTCTAGCTAGTCTATCTACTATTTCTATGAGTTTTATTTGTCTATTCTAGCTGGTCTATCTACTATTTCTATGAGTCATATGCAAGACGTCATTTTAGAAAAGACGCGCAGTGGCCGATATTATTGTCTATTTCTATTTCTACTCCGTTTAATAAATCTATCTACTCTTGTATGCAAGACCTTTCATTTCATTCATAACATAAATAGTAGATAGACTAGCTAGAATAGACAAATAAAACTCATAGAAATAGTAGATAGACTAGCTAGAATCAAAATATTTTGCACAAGGACTTGCATATGACTCATAGAAATAGTAGATAGACTAGCTAGAATCAAACTTTCACTGCTGAATCTATTAAATCTATTTGAATATCGGCCACCTAGAGGCCTAGAGGAAAATATTTTGCACAAGGCCACAAGCCTTCACTAGAAACAGTGAAAGTTTGATTCTAGCTAGTCTATCTACTATTTCTATGAGTCTTTTTAGTAAAATATTGTAGTACTATTTCTATGAGTCATATGCAAGAATATAATATCGGTAGAAATAGACAATAATATCGGCCACTGCGCGTCTTTTCTAAAATGACGTCTTGCATATGACTCATAGAAATAGTAGATAGACTAGCTAGAATCAAACTTTCACTGCTGAATCTATTAAAAGTTTTAATAGATTCAAAACTTTTAATTCTTAAAGATTCAAAACTTTTAATAGATTCAGCAGTGAAAGTTTGATAAGTTTCTAAGAATACTTAGAGTAGATAGATAGAATAGAATAGATAGAGATAATAAGTTTTCTATGAGTCATATGCAAGACGTCATTTTAGAATCTATTAAAACTTTTAATAGATTCAGCAGTGAAAGTTTGATTCTAGCTAGTCTATCTACTATTTCTATGAGTCATATGCAAGACGTCATTTTAGAAATCTATTTGAATCTAGAATCAAACTTTCACTGCTGAATCTATTAAATCTATTTGAATATCGGCCTCCTAGAGGCCTAGAGGAAAATGTCCAGAATCAAAGTTTTATAAAATTTTATTTCTATGAGTTTTATTAAACTTTCTTGTATTCTAATTGATTTTAAAAACTTACTATTGATTCTAGACCAGCTAGAATCAATAGTAGATAGACTAGCTAGAATCAATAAAACTTTTAATAGATTCAGCAGTGAAAGTTTGATTCTAGCTAGTCTATCTACTATTTCTCAAGAATATAATATCGGTAGAAATAGACAATAATATCGGCTACTGCGCGTCTTTTCTAAAATGACGTCTTGCATATGACTCCGTTTAATAAATGACTTTTAAAGTCATTAGAAAAAAAAATAAAATTTTTTCAGCTATAAATCTAGTAAGCAAGAGTCATATGCAAGACGTCATTTTAGAAAAGACGCG
>NW_027067704.1:0-10421 GCF_032884065.1 Artemia franciscana
GGAAAAGAGCCTTTAATCAGATTCTTTACCATTTGCAATCATAAAATAGTCTAATATCTTTATTTTTTCTATAGACAAAGCTATTACCCTCGAAAACTAAAACTTTTGAAATAGGAAAAGAGCCTTTAATCACATTCTTTACCATTTGCAATCATAAAATTGTCTAATATCTTCATTTTTTCAACATACGTAGCTATTACCTTCGAAAACTAAAACTTTTGAAATAGGAAAAGAGCCTTTAATCACATTCTTTACCATTTGCAATCATAAAATTGTCAAATATCTTCATTTTTTCAACATACGTAGCTATTACCCTCGAAAACAAAACCTTTTGAAATAGGAAAAGAGCCTTTAATCACATTCTTTACCATTTGCAATCATAAAATAGTCTAATATCTTCATTTTTTGAACATACGTAGCTATTACCCTCGAAAACTAAAACTTTTGAAATAGGAAAAGAGCCTTTAATCAGATTCTTTACCATTTGCAATCATAAAATAGTCTAATATCTTTATTTTTTCTATAGACAAAGCTATTACCCTCGAAAACTAAAACTTTTGAAATAGGAAAAGAGCCTTTAATCACATTCTTTACCATTTGCAATCATAAAATAGTCTAATATCTTCATTTTTTCAACTTACGTAGCTATTACCCTCGAAAACTAAAACTTTTGAAATAGGAAAAGAGCCTTTAATCACATTCTTTACCATTTGCAATCATAAAATAGTCTAATATCTTTATTTTTTCCATAGACAAAGCTATTACCCTCGAAAACCAAAACTTTTGAAATAGGAAAAGAGCCTTTAATCACATTCTTTACCATTTGCAATCATAAAATAGTCTAATATCTTCATTTTTTCAACTTACGTAGCTATTACCCTCGAAAACTAAAACTTTTGAAATAGGAAAAGAGCCTTTAATCACATTCTTTACCATTTGCAATCATAAAATTGTCTAATATCTTCATTTTTTCAACATACGTAGCTATTACCATCGAAAACTAAAACTTTTGAAATAGGAAAAGAGCCTTTAATCACATTCTTTGCCATTTGCAATCATAAAATAGTCTAATATCTTCATTTTTTCAACATACGTAGCTATTACCCTCGAAAACTAAAACTTTTGAAATAGGAAAAGAGCCTTTAATCACATTCTTTACCATTTGCAATCATAAAATAGTCTAATATCTTCATTTTTTCCACAGACAAAGCTATTACCCTCGAAAAACTAAAACTTTTGAAATAGGAAAAGAGCCTTTAATCACATTCTTTACCATGTGCAATCATAAAATAGTCTAATATCTTCATTTTTTCAACATACGTAGCTATTACCCTCGAAAACTAAAACTTTTGAAATAGGAAAAGAGCCTTTAATCACAATCTTTACCATTTACAATCATAAAATAGTCTAATATCTTCATTTTTTCAACATACATAGCTATTACCCTCGAAAACTAAAACTTTTGAAATAGGAAAAGAGCCTTTAATCACATTCTGTACCATTTGCAATCATAAAATAGTCTAATATCTTCATTTTTTCCACAGACAAACATATTACCCTCGAAAACTAAAACTTTTGAAATAGGAAAAGAGCCTTTAATCACATTCTTTACCATGTGCAATCATAAAATTGTCTACTATCTTCATTTTTTCAACATACGTAGCTATTACCCTCGTAAACTTAAACTTATGAAATAGGAAAAGAGCCTTTAATCACATTCTTTACCATGTGCAATCATAAAATTGTCTATTATCTTCATTTTTTCAACATACGTAGCTATTACCCTCGAAAACTAAAACTTTTGACATAGGAAAAGAGCCTTTAATCACATTCTTTACCATGTTCAATCATAAAATAGTCTAATATCTTCATTTTTTCAACATACGTAGCTATTACCCTCAAAAACTAAAACTTTTGAAATAGGAAAAGAGCCTTTAATCACATTCTTTACCATTTGCAATCATAAAATAGTTTAATATCTTCATTTTTCAACATACTTAGCTATTACCCTCGAAAACTAAAACTTTTGACATAGGAAAAGAGCCTTTAATCACATTCTTTACCGTTTGCAATCATAAAATAGTCTAATATCTTCATTTTTTAAACATACGTAGCTATTACCCTCGAAAACTAAAACTTTTGAAATTGGAAAAGAGATTACCATTTGCAATCATAAAATAGTCTAATATCTTCATTTTTTCCACAGACAAAGCTATTACTCTCGAAAACTAAAACTTTTGAAATAGGAAAAGAGGCTTTAATAACATTCTTTACTATGTGCAATCATAAAATTGTCTAATATCTTTAATCACATTCTTTACCATTTTCAATCATAAAATAGTCTAATATCTTCATTTTTTCAACATACGTAGCTATTACCCTCGAAAACTAAAACTTTTGAAATAGGAAAAGATCCTTTAATCACATTCTTTACCATTTGCAATCATAAAATTGTCTAATATCTTCATTTTTTCAACATACGTAGCTATTACCCTCGAAAACTAAAACTTTTGACATAGGAAAAGAACCTTTAATCACATTCTTTACCATGTGCAATCATAAAATAGTCTAATATCTTCATTTTTTCAACATACGTAGCTATTACCCTCGAAAACCGAAACTTTTGACATAGGAAAAGAGCCTTTAATCACATTCTTTACCATTTGCAATCATAAAATAGTCTAATATCTTCATTTTTTGAACATACGTAGCTATTACCCTCGAAAACTAAAACTTTTGAAAAAGGAAAAGAGCCTTTAATCACATTCTTTACCATTTGCAATCATAAAATAGTCTAATATCTTTATTTTTTCCATAGACAAAGCTATTACCCTCGAAAACTAAAACTTTTGAAATAGGAAAAGAGCCTTTAATCACATTCTTTACCATTTGCAATCATAAAATAGTCTAATATCTTCATTTTTTCAACTTACGTAGCTATTACCCTCGAAAACTAAAACTTTTGAAATAGGAAAAGAGCCTTTAATCACATTCTTTACCACTTGCAATCATAAAATTGTCTAATATCTTCATTTTTTCAACATACGTAGCTATTACCCTCGAAAACTAAAACTTTTGAAATAGGAAAAGAGCCTTTAATCACATTCTTTGCCATTTGCAATCATAAAATAGTCTAATATCTTCATTTTTTCAACATACGTAGCTATTACCCTCGAAAACTAAAACTTTTGAAATAGGAAAAGAGCCTTTAATCACATTCTTTACCATTTGCAATCATAAAATAGTCTAATATCATCATTTTTTCCACAGACAAAGCTATTACCCTCGAAAACTAAAACTTTTGAAATAGGAAAAGAGCCTTTAATCACATTCTTTACCATGTGCAATCATAAAATAGTCTAATATCTTCATTTTTTCAACATACGTAGCTATTACCCTCGAAAACTAAAACTTCTGACATAGGAAAAGAGCCTTTAATCACATACTTTACCATGTGCAATCATATAATTGTCTAATATCTTCATTTTTTCAACATACGTAGCTATTACCCTCGAAAACTTAAACTTTTGAAATAGGAAAAGAGCCTTTAATCACATTCTTTACCATTTGCAATCATAAAATATTCTAATATCTTCATTTTTTAAACATACGAAGCTATTACTCTCGAAAACTAAAACTTTTGAAATATTAAAAGAGCCTATAATCACATTCTTTACCATGTGCAATCATAAAATTGTCCAATATCTTCAATTTTTCAACATACGCAGCTATTACCCTCGAAAACTAAAACTTTTGAAATAGGAAAAGAGCCTTTAATCACATTCTTTACCATTTGCAATCATAAAATAGTCCAATATCTTCATTTTTTGAACATACGTAGATATTACCCTCGAAAACCAAAACTTTTGAAAAAGGAAAAGAGCCTTTAATCACATTCTTTACCATTTGCAATCATAAAATAGTCTAATATCTTTATTTTTTCCATAAACAAAGCTATTACCCTCGAAAACTAAAACTTTTGAAATAGGAAAAGAACCTTTAATCACATTCTTTACCATTTGCAATCATAAAATAGTCTAATATCTTCATTTTTTCAACTTACGTAGCTATTACCCTCGAAAACTAAAACTTTTGAAATAGGAAAAGAGCCTTTAATCACATTCTTTACCATTTGCAATCATAAAATTGTCTAATATCTTCATTTTTTCAACATACGTAGCTATTACCCTCGAAAACTAAAACTTTTGAAATAGGAAAAGAGCCTTTAATCACATTCTTTGCCATTTGCAATCATAAAATAGTCTAATATCTTCATTTTTTCAACATACGTAGCTATTACCCTCGAAAAATAAAACTTTTGAAATAGGAAAAGAGCCTTTAATCACATTCTTTACCATTTGCAATCATAAAATAGCCTAATATCTTCATTTTTTCCACAGACATAGCTATTACCCTCGAAAAACTACAACTTTGAAATAGGAAAAGAGCCTTTAATCACATTCTTTACCATGTGCAATCATAAAATAGTCTAATATCTTCATTTTTTCAACATACGTAGCTATTACCCTCGAAAACTAAAACTTTTGACATAGGAAAAGAGCCTTTAATCACATTCTTTACCATGTGCAATCATAGAATTGTCTAATATCTTCATTTTTTCAACATACGTAGCTATTACCCTCGAAAACTTAAACTTTTGAAATAGGAAAAGAGCCTTTAATCACATTCTTTACCATTTGCAATCATAAAATATTCTAATATCTTCATTTTTTTAAACATACGAAGCAATTACTCTCGAAAACCAAAACTTTTGAAATAGGAAAAGAGCCTTTAATCACATTCTTTACCATGTGCAATCATAAAATTGTCCAATATCTTCATTTTTTCAACATACGTTGCTATTACCCTCGAAAACTAAAACTTTTGAAATAGGAAAAGAGCCTTTAATCACATTCTTTACCATTTGCAATCATAAAATAGTCTAATATCCTCATTTTTTCTTCATACGTAGCTATTACCCTCGAAAACTAAAACTTTTGAAATAGGAAAAAAGCCTTTAATCACATTCTTTACCATTTGCAATCATAAAATAGTCTAATATCTTCATTTTTTCTTCATACATAGCTATTACCCTCGAAAACTAAAACTTTTGACATAGGAAAAGAGCCTTTAATCACATTCTTTACCATTTGCAATCATAAAATTGTCTAATATCTTCATTTTTTCAACATACGTAGCTATTACCCTCGAAAACTAGAACTTTTGAAATAGGAAAAGAGCCTTTAATCACATTCTTTACCATTTGCAATCATAAAATAGTCTAATATCTTCATTTTTACAACATACGTAGCTATTACCCTCGAAAACTAAAACTTTTGACATAGGAAAAGAGCCTTTAATCACATTCTTTACCATTTGCAATCATAAAATTGTCTAATATCTTCATTTTTTCAACATACATAGCTATTACCCTCGAAAACTAAAACTTTTGAAATAGGAAAAGAGCCTTTAATCACATTCTTTACCATTTGCAATCATAAAATAGTCTAATATCTTCATTTTTTCAACATACGTAGCTATTACCCTCGAAAACTAGAACTTTTGAAATAGGAAAAGAGCCTTTAATCACATTCTTTACCATTTGCAATCATAAAATAGTCTAATATCTTCATTTTTTCCACAGACAAAGCTAATACTCTCGAAAACTAAAACTTTTGAAATATGAAAAGAGCCTTTAATCACATTCTTTACCATTTGCAATCATAAAATAGTCTAATATCTTCATTTTTTCAACATACGTAGCTATTACCCTCGAAAACTAAAACTTTTGACATAGTAAAAGAGCCTTTAATCACATTCTTTACCATCTGCAATCATAAAATAGTCTAATATCTTCATTTTTTCAACATACGTAGCAATTACCCTCGAAAACTAAAACTTTTGAAATAGGAAAAGAGATTACCATTTGCAATCATAAAATAGTCTAATATCTTCATTTTTTCCACAGACAAAGCTATTACTCTCGAAAACTAAAACTTTTGAAATAGGAAAAGAGCCTTTAATCACATTCTTTACCATGTACAATCATAAAATTGTCTAATATCTTCATTTTTTCAACATACGTAGCTATTACCATCGAAAACTAAAACTTTTGAAATAGGAAAAGAGCCTTTAATCACATTCTTTACCATGTGCAATCATAAAATAGTCTAATATCTTCATTTTTTCAACATACGTAGCTACTACCCTCGGAAACTAAAACTTTTGAAATAGGAAAAGAGCCTTTAATCACATTCTTTACCATTTGCAATCATAAAATAGTCTAATATCTTCATTTTTTCAACATACGTAGCTATTACCCTCGAAAACTAAAACTTTTGACATAGGAAAAGAGCCTTTAATCACATTCTTTACCATGTGCAATCATAAAATTGTCTAATATCTTCATTTTTTCAACATACGTAGCTATTACCCTCGAAAACTAAAACTTTTGAAATAGGAAAAGAGCCTTTAATCACATTCTCTAACATGTGCAATCATAAAATAGTCTAATATCTTCATTTTTTCAACATACGTAGCTATTACCCTCGAAAACTAAAACTTTTGAAATAGGAAAAGAGCCTTTAATCACATTCTTTACCATTTGCAATCATAAAATAGTCTAATATCTTCATTTTTCAACATACCTTAGCTATTACCCTCGAAAACTAAAACTTTTGACATAGGAAAAGAGCCTTTAATCACATTCTTTACCGTTTGCAATCATAAAATAGTCTAATATCTTCATTTTTTAAACATACGTAGCTATTACCCTCGAAAACTAAAACTTTTGAAATTGGAAAAGAGATTACCATTTGCAATCATAAAATAGTCTAATATCTTCATTTTTTTCACAGACAAAGCTATTACTCTCGAAAACTAAAACTTTTGAAATAGGAAAAGAGCCTTTAATCACATTCTTTACCATGTGCAATCATAAAATTGTCTAATATCTTCATTTTTTCAACATACGTAGCAATTACCCTAGAAAACTAAAACTTTTGAAATAGGAAAAAAGCCTTTAATCACATTCTTTACCATTTGCAATCATAAAATAGTCTAATATCTTCATTTTTTCTTCATACGTAGCTATTACCCTCGAAAACTAAAACTTTTGACATAGGAAAAGAGCCTTTAATCACATTCTTTACCATTTGCAATCATAAAATTGTCTAATATCTTCATTTTTTCAGCATACGTAGCTATTACCCTCGAAAACTAAAACTTTTGAAATAGGAAAAGAGCCTTTAATCACATTCTTTACCATTTGCAATCATAAAATAGTCTAATATCTTCATTTTTTCAACATACGTAGCTATTACCCTCGAAAACTAAAACTTTTGAAATAGGAAAAGAGCCTTTAATCACATTCTTTAACATTTGCAATCATAAAATAGTCTAATATCTTCATTTTTTCCACAGACAAAGCTATTACCCTCGAAAAAGTAAAACTTTTGAAATAGGAAAAGAGCCTTTAATCACATTCTTTACCATGTGCAATCATAAAATTGTCTAATATCTTCATTTTTTCAACATACGTAGCAATTACCATAGAAAACTAAAACTTTTGAAATAGGAAAAAAGCCTTTAATCACATTCTTTACCATTTGCAATCATAAAATAGTCTAATATCTTCATTTTTTCTTCATACGTAGCTATTACCCTCGAAAACTAAAACTTTTGACATAGGAAAAGAGCCTTTAATCACATTCTTTACCATTTGCAATCATAAAATTGTCTAATATCTTCATTTTTTCAACATACGTAGCTATTAACCTCGAAAACTAAAACTTTTGAAATAGGAAAAGAGCCTTTAATCACATTCTTTACCATTTGCAATCATAAAATAGTCTAATATCTTCATTTTTACAACATACGTAGCTACTACCCTCGAAAACTAAAACTTTTGACATAGGAAAAGAGCCTTTAATCACATTCTTTACCATTTGCAATCATAAAATTGTCTAATATCTTCATTTTTTCAACATACTTAGCTATTACCCTCGAAAACTAACACTTTTGAAATAGGAAAAGAGCCTTTAATCACATTCTTTACCATTTGCAATCATAAAATAGTCTAATATCTTCATTTTTTCAACATACGTAGCTATTACCCTCGAAAACTAGAACTTTTGAAATAGGAAAAGAGCCTTTCATCACATTCTTTACCATTTGCAATCATAAAATAGTCTAATATCTTCATTTTTTCCACAGACAAAGCTAATACTCTCGAAAACTAAAAATTTTGAAATAGGAAAAGAGCCTTTAATCACATTCTTTACCATTTGCAATCATAAAATAGTGTATTATCTTCATTTTTTCAACATACGTAGCTATTACCCTCGAAAACTAAAACATTTGACATAGTAAAAGAGCCTTTAATCACATTCTTTACCATTTGCAATCATAAAATAGTCTAATATCTTCATTTTTTCAACATACGTAGCTATTACCCTCGAAAACTAGAACTTTTGAAATGGGAAAAGAGCCTTTAATCACATTCTTTACCATTTGCAATCATAAAATAGTCTAATATCTTCATTTTTTCCACAGACAAAGCTAATACTCTCGAAAACTAAAACTTTTGAAATAGGAAAAGAGCCTTTAATCACATTCTTTTCCATTTGCAATCATAAAATAGTCTAATATCTTCATTTTTTCAACATACGTAGCAATTACCCTCGAAAACTAAAACTTTTGAAATAGGAAAAGAGATTACCATTTGCAATCATAAAATAGTCTAATATCTTCATTTTTTCCACAGACAAAGCTATTACTCTCGAAAAATAGCTACGTATGTTTAAAAAATGAAGATATTAGACTATTTTATGATTGCAAACGGTAAAGAATGTGATTAAAGGCTCTTTTCCTATGTCAAAAGTTTTAGTTTTCGAGGGTAATAGCTACGTATGAAGAAAAAATGAAGATATTAGACTATTTTATGATTGCACATGGTAGAGAATGTGATTAAAGGCTCTTTTCCTATTTCAAAAGTTTTAGTTTTCGAGGGTAATAGCTACGTATGTTGAAAAAATGAAGATATTAGACAATTTTATGATTGCACATGGTAAAGAATGTGATTAAAGGCTCTTTTCCTATGTCAAAAGTTTTAGTTTTCGAGGGTAATAGCTACGTATGTTGAAAAAATGAAGATATTAGACTATTTTATGATTGCAAATGGTAAAGAATGTGATTAAAGGCTCTTTTCCTATTTCAAAAGTTTTAGTTTCCGAGGGTAGTAGCTACGTATGTTGAAAAAATGAAGATATTAGACTATTTTATGATTGCACATGGTAAAGAATGTGATTAGAGGCTCTTTTCCTATTTCAAAAGTTTTAGTTTTCGATGGTAATAGCTACGTATGTTGAAAAAATGAAGATATTAGACAATTTTATGATTGTACATGGTAAAGAATGTGATTAAAGGCTCTTTTCCTATTTCAAAAGTTTTAGTTTTCGAGAGTAATAGCTTTGTCTGTGGAAAAAATGAAGAGATTAGACTATTTTATGATTGCAAATGGTAATCTCTTTTCCTATTTCAAAAGTTTTAGTTTTCGAGGGTAATTCCTACGTATGTTGAAAAAATGAAGATATTAGACTATTTTATGATTGCACATGGTAAAGAATGTGATTAAAGGCTCTTTTACTATGTCAAAAGTTTTAGTTTTCGAGGGTAATAGCTACGTATGTTGAAAAAATGAAGATATTAGACTATTTTATGATTGCAAATGGTAAAGAATGTGATTAAAGGCTCTTTTCCTATTTCAAAAGTTTTAGTTTTCGAGAGTATTAGCTTTGTCTGTGGAAAAAATGAAGATATTAGACTATTTTATGATTGCAAATGGTAAAGAATGTGATTAAAGGCTCTTTTCCTATTTCAAAAGTTCTAGTTTTCGAGGGTAATAGCTACGTATGTTGAAAAAATGAAGATATTAGACTATTTTATGATTGCAAATGGTAAAGAATGTGATTAAAGGCTCTTTTCCTATTTCAAAAGGTTTAGTTTTCGAGGGTAATAGCTACGTATGTTGAAAAAATGAAGATATTAGACAATTTTATGATTGCAAATGGTAAAGAATGTGATTAAAGGCTCTTTTCCTATGTCAAAAGTTTTAGTTTTCGAGGGTTATAGCTACGTATGTTGTAAAAATGAAGATTTTAGACTATTGTATGATTGCAAATGGTAAAGAATGTGATTAAAGGCTCTTTTCCTATTTCAAAAGTTTTAGTTTTCGAGGGTAATAGCTACGTATGTTGAAAAAATGAAGATATTAGACAATTTTATGATTGCAAATGGTAAAGAATGTGATTAAAGGCTCTTTTCCTATGTCAAAAGTTTTAGTTTTCGAGGGTAATAGCTATGTATGAAGAAAAAATGAAGATATTAGACTATTTTATGATTGCAAATGGTAAAGAATGTGA
>NW_027067705.1:0-10417 GCF_032884065.1 Artemia franciscana
GATACAACATTCGCTCTTTGGTCTATTTTAAACCAAATAAAATCTCAGAATTCGATTGGACGCATAAAGGGTAAATTCGGCTGATAGGGCGGGGGGCTGGTTGCCATCAGATTACCTTTAACTCTCAGAGAGGGAACTAAAACTTTCAATTTCTAGTCGTTTGAGTCCCTTCCTAAGTTTATCTTTTTCCTTAAAAACCTTATATACCCCCAGGCATAAGTTATAACCCTTGCTCTGGGGGTCTGGAGCGGTATATTGACCCCGAATTTTTTGTTATCTAGTCGTTGAACTATTTCAAACAAAATGTCTATCTCAAAATTTTGATTGAATGCGTTTGGGAAAAAAAAGGGTTTGTGTGATGGGAGAGGGGGGAAATATCCTCCGTTAACTTTTGACTCTTAAAAAGTATTAAAAACTGTCCATTTCTAATCAAATGAACCACCTCTGAAGTTTATGCTACCACCCTTGCCGTAAAAAACTTATATGCCCCCGATGCATTACTTACAACAGCCAGCCTTAGGATTTGGGAGGTCGTGTCATCCTTATCGTTTTTGCTATTTTAGCTTTGGACTATTTTGAATAAAATGGCTATCTCAAAGTTTATCAGATGCAATTGGGAAAAAGGCTCTTGGGGGGGGGGGGGGGGTGAAGGGAGTGTGACTATTGGCCCTCCGGTTAATTTTGACTCTTAAAAAGAGCAATGGAATTCCGATTTACAATTGAATGACCCCACTCCAAAGCGCATGCTACCATCCCTCCTCTAAAAGCCTTATTAAAGCCTAAAAAGCCTTACCCTGAGGGCATAATTTACAACATTTGTCCCGGGTTCCAGGGGGCTGTGTTATCCCTGGAGTTTTTGTTGTATAATTTTTGGTCAATTTTAAAGAAAATGATTATAAAAATATTTAATCAGACGAATTTGGGTAAAAGAGGGTTGGTGGGGGAAGGCTATTTGCCATCGGATCACTTTTGACTCTTACAAGGTAAAAGGGAACTAGATCTGCATTAAAAGCTCTATGACTGGAATGAATAGAATTCTAGTCATTTGAGTCCCCTCTGAAATTGAGTTGTCCATCTCTTCCATACGATACCTTAAATCCCCCTGGGCAACACTCAAAAACCGTACATGTATTACCATATAAGGTATATTAACCATGAAGTTTACCCGCTGATAAATTTTGATGGGTCTTAAAAAGATAATTAGAACTTTCAATTTCCAATCAAATGAGCCAACAGTGATGTTTATACGACCAACCCTTACAAAAACCTTATATGCCCCCGGGCATAACTTAAAACACTTCCCCCGATCTCCGGAGGTTGTGTCAACCCCTGAGTTCTTGTTATTTAATCTTTAAATTGTATTGAACAAAATGACTATCTAAAAATTTTAATTGGATACATTTAGGGGTAAAGGCCTTGAGGGGGAGGGGGGCTAGTTGCCCTCTGGCCAATTTTAAATCTTTAAAGGACACTCAAACTTCTGATTTCCAATCCAATGAACCCCCTTTAAAGTTTGTACAACCATTCCTTCCAAATGAAGTGCCTCTGGAAAACAAAAAACTAATAATAATATTAAAACGTTGGAGCAGTATGGCCTTTAATATAGGCAGTGCTATAGTGGCGCCTCTGATTAAACCTCTCTACACATTTCTTGAGAGCTCCAACAACACTTTTTTTATATTATTTATGTATATATATATATATTTTTAATTTTTTTTTTATACAACAACACTTTTTTTGATTATCATAAAAGAAAACAGTAACGAAAAGAAACAGTAATTTTTCCTCATGACTATTGATTTGGCTTCTACGTTCAAACCAAAAATAGTTCAGTTACCAAAAAAACTTCATAGTAAACGTAAAACAGTAAAACAACAATTTTTTCGCCTTATGGGTAATCTCATGGTGTCAAGGCTAATACACTGAAACACTTGAGGCTTTGTTCACAAAATTTCGTTTTCACTAGTACAGTTTTGGTTCTATCAGCGTAAGAAGGAATTGGACCCCAAACATGGAATATCTACTAGTTACAATACTCCGCGTCTATTTTTGTCCTTTATGACCGTCATTTTCACAAATGTTCTATTTTTGTTAGCTGTAAGGAATATTTCATTGAGAAAGACAATCGTAAATGACATTATGAAGGCAACCTGTACTCTAAATATATTAATAATATTTGGAGTAATTTTCTTTGGATTTACCGTCATATGCTGAACATGAAATTATTCCCATTTGTGGTTTATCAATCATTTACATTAACATATTTGCCATCTCAGTATCTCTTTGTCTCTTTACTTGTTTTGCTCTCTTGAAATATACGAAAAGGATTCAACGATGGTCAGATAAAAAATTAGTATTAACTACCATATCTATTAATTTTTTACTCTTGTTTCCTTACTTATTCTCTTTGAAACACTACAAGAATTATAAGATATCTAAGATTTGCGCAAGTATTTTAAACGAAAAGCTTGCTGTTGAAGAAAATATAGACCCATTGATATTGTTCTACACTCCTCAGTTAATTCTACTTTTTCTTTCTGTTTTTCTGGCCAGAATTGAAGTACGGTTAAAAAATCAAGTAGATATTTATATTAGATTTAGGCAACAAAATATTCTCACAGCAAAAGTTCAATTTTTAAATGGACGTTGGCTGATATTCCTGAACACATTAAGTACTGCAGTGCGTCATCTCGTATGTAGAAAAATTGAGAAGAAAACTAGATGCAGTGTCCAGCCTTCGCGGGTTATATACCCCAATACTTTGGTTGTTTCTTACCACCTTTTACATGGATAATCTTTAGTAAGACAATTCGTCTTTATTATAACAACTATTTAAAATGCCTTGTTGGAAATGGAAATAGTGTTTAAACGTTTTAACTCTAAGATACTACTCTTTGCAGATAGTGATAAATGTAAAGTTCTTATTAAGCACAAAGTTCTTAAAACAACTTTGTATTATTAAAATGCAAAGTTCTGTTAAAGAAAAAAATGTCATAACATGCTTCATAGACAGATTGTATGAATGATCTAGTGAAAGATATATTACAATTGAAGCATACCTTGGCACAATAGCAAAGAAAGGCGTCCATTTTCCTTAGCGAAGAGAATGAGAACTTGATGAGAACCTGTACATATAGAAAAATTTAAATGACCTAAGAATATAATCTATTGGAATTTTGGGTTTGGTTACAGATTGAAGTTTGATGAAAAAAAAACGTAACAAAACAAGAGAAACAGGATTATTTTCTGCCAATAGAAGAACCAGAATGAAAGGCAAAAATAAGTATTTCGGCAATGACCTTGCTAAGCCATCCTCAGTGCTCAAACAAATGAATTTTTTATTTATTTAACTGAAACCTAGCAAAATAGAAGACACACTGAAACAAACTAAAAAGCAAATTAAAACAAAGGAAAGACTATTCTTTCATTTGTTATTTCTTCCTTTTTCGATGACTTTCTTCATCACAAAAATTTCCTTTTTTTTTCAAAAGACATATTAATTTTTATTCTGCATTTGAGCACTTAAGATGGCTTGGCAGAATATCTTGCTGAAATTTTTGTTTGGTCTTTTTTTTTCGTTTTTTCAAGTGCCTGGATAACCCCATTTAATCTTTGGTTTTTTGGGAAATTGTTTTATAGTTTTGTTTGTGATTAAACTTCATGTACTACAAATGCGGTATTAAAACTTATTTAGGCTTAAGTTCAACTATATTCAAACTAGATTTTTGTGACAATAGAAATTTTGTTTGGTGCTTATGAAATGGTTTTATTTATTTAAAAACAGAAAGGCTAAGTTTCAAGTCAAAACTAAAATCCGCATAAACATTTATATTGTGCTTATTGAAATATTTGCTTTTTATTTTCCCTCCGATATAAAAAATTAAAACGATATGACAACAAATTAAGCCTGATATTACAATTCAAATAGCTGAGTTACCTGCGCAATACTCGATGCCATAGATAATTTTGTTTCTTATAGCAGCGGTTCGCAACTGATATTTGAACTTGCCGCACCTAGGTAATTCTAAAATACTGATGTCCCCCTGATCAGATTTAATTTTTTTTTTTAATGATCTCTTGGCTTTCATCCACAGACTGTGTCCTATCCACTTTATCCTTTCTCTAATTATAGCCCTATTAAGAAGCATTGAAAAAACATTTTTTAAGCCAACTGTTTAAAATACGGTCAGTCAGTCAAAAACCCATAACAATCCGTAGATAAATTTTCTGAAAAATATTTAGCTAATCCTTCTCCTTTTTTTGATTGCTCACACCTCAAAACCATGCTTGACCACTGTCAAGATTCTATTTTGGAATAAAGAGGGTAATGTAGACAATCTTCAGACCTCTGAACATATAGAGGAGGAATAAACGGTATGGTTTGTTACCAGCATCAATTTAATCAATTAATCTACTTATTCTTCTAAGATTTGACCAAGCTAACTTTTGCAGATTGGATTTTGGGTTCACAAAACCAAAAGACATTTGATTTACCTGATTCCGTATGAAATTTTAATTTTAACCCAAAAACAACGGATAAAGTACCACTGCTCCTTCTGTCCCACAACCTCCATGGAATTTAGCTGTAATAATCATTGGGAAACCACATTACTGTAGTATTACACTAATTAGAAGCTGCATACAACCCCTCATCCCTTAAAATTACCAAGACCAATGAGCCTAACTGTACAATTTGAATCATAGCCACCATAACGGATGAATACTTGTAATGCAATATCATATAACCAGGTTAGTGTTTCGAACCTATCCTTAGCTATTAAGGACTAAAAGACTTTAGAATGCATTTACCATTTTAATTATTGTCAAATTAGGCTATTCTGGTGCATCACCATGTGTGACCGTTGCGTAGAATTCTAGGTTAGAGGGAGACACTATGATGATGAATTTTCTTACCCTGTGATATATAAGACAACAGAAAAATATCACTTTTACATTTTCCCTTGCCTCAAAAGTTTCATCGATTTTTCGACGTTTTTCTAAAACTTTAAAACGTTTTTTAGAAGTTTTGCGACGTTTTTTTTTCACCGATTTGTGTCACAACACTAAAGTTGTCATGCCCTGGGAGTTTTCAAGAATTTGCATTTCATAAGAAACAAGTGTATCTTATGAAAGTGTATCAGGTCATCATGAACAATCTATCATTATTGAAACCCAAAATAAATGCGGCTCTTTTTATAAGTTGATGCTTGAAGAATAGTAAAATAGTAGGTAAAATAGAAGAATAGTAAAAGTCTAGGGCACAAATCAAACAATCCCGAACTTAGACATTCAAATGAAAAACAATCAAATCATAGGAAAGTGATTCGTCAAAATATATGTCTTTTAATTTTCTGTTGTTCTAATTAAACATTTTACACTGGGTCAGGGAAATTCCACACATATTAACCAGTTTTGAGCTTAATGTTACTTCAATATGAATCCAGCACCTACTTATGTTCTTTCCCCTTAGTCCCTTAATTAATTTATTTGCAAAGTCAATGTTTACAAAACAATGTCTTGAAAATTATAATTATCTGTTAAAAGTTTGCCACTCAATAGAAACTTTTCTGGTGCTTGTTTACCCTTATGAACGAGGGTTCTAAAATGTCGCAAATAAATTTTTGTATCATTATTTGTACTTTTCAAGCAGGGGTTCTTTGAGCAAATTTTGTCCAGGCAGCACACTCCTGTTCTGGGCTGTTTATTGTGCTCTTGTTCCCGGCTCCTGTTCCCGTTCTTTGCTAATAAGCACATGAAAACGATATTCCCTTTCATAGCAAAATGTTTTTATAATAACTATGAAGCTGTCACCACTCAGTACTAATTTTGTATACTTATTATTAATTAATAATTTAATGACTTCAATTGCTTTTCTTTTGTCCTAATCTCATCCATCAGTTAAAGAGTTTTTTTTTCTTTACAAACCCTTCTTCTTTTCTACCAGACTTCCGCTTCTTTGACTAATATTTGAGCTACATTTCCATCTTTCATCCGTAAGAAGAAATCTATAACAGCGCAAACTAGTTTCCCCAAACTGATTTCACGCATCTTCTATATAGTCAGATTTGGAACTAAAATCCATATCTAAATATTCCTGGAAAATTCCTCTCAAATTTAAATCCTGCAGTCTATCAATGCTGAAACTTTCCGGACGATAGCGACAACTTCCTAAATGATTAGGGTTTTAAAACATTAAAAATCAGAAATTTAATCGCATCAAAATTGTAAATATTTCAAAATATTAGTTTACTTTCAGTTTTAGCGTTTCAAAAAAACTAGTTTCGACAGTTTGTACCGTAAGGTAATGAGGCTATTGAAAATCAAAATTCATTAGGAAAGAATAATGATCAGCCCTATGTTGGATTATGAGTTCGAATCAGGGGCGTATCAGCTCCACAAGGAAGGTGACATGTTTGGCAATTTCAGGGCATCTCAAAGGGGGGGGGAGAGGATCTAAACAAAAAAATGACTATGTTTAAGTTTTTTTATATTAAACAACAATCAAATGATCCAAACTTTATTCTATCTCTTCCATGGTGCTCAAAGTGGCAAATGACCGATTATTTTCAATGTCCCGATTTGTTTGATTCAAACAACTCCGTCTCTTTGATATTTGAAATTTTTTTAGCACTTTCTCATTTGGTATTAAAATCGACAGCAACCTTCATGAAGAATAAGAAAGCAATAAGAACCATTGTTAGTGGCGCTACACCATTTGTGTTCAGGTACCAACTACACCAACATAAAAGCAATTTTCGTCCTGGAACTTTTAAGGTATAAATCTTAAGATAATAACAATTTTTGCCTTGAGGTATAATGATGAGCTTATATTCATATAGTAAAAGATGCTTGTAATATAGTAATTAAAAAAATCTGAAGAAAGAAACGTCTGAAAAACGCGTTGAGATCTATTCTAATAGCAAAAGAAACAAGACCAAACTGCACATGATCATGTGCTATTTTTCAAATTTTTGCCCGGTTTCTTTTTTTTTTGTTCAGAGAACACCAAAAGCTGTTCATCTCGAGAACGCACCTGCCAGGTACCTTAGACCGGCGATCAAGTTTCCTCTAGTTTTAATCTTTTTTGGCTTAATTTATTAATTCATTCTCAGTTGCCTTGATCATAGATTTTATTGTCTCAATTATCAAGTGTTTTATAAATTTATGTATTTTAATTCTTAAAAAAAAACTAGATACATCAGGTAATAATTATTTAAAGCTTTATAATGCATGAGGGACGTTGACAGCGAAGTTCTAGTGCAAAATAAATCATTAAGAACATTTTAAGCAGTAAAGTAGAAATTATACATAAACTAAAAGTGCGTCTTAAGCCTAAGAACAATTTCGGATTTGTCATTGATAAATCGTTTATTATTAATTTACTTGAAAATTTCGAATACAGTCATTTGTAAATCACTTTAAGATAGCGTGCCACCAATCAATGTGGATAGCACAACGAACAACATTAGACGTGCAAAAAAAAGCACACTGGAAAAAAAAAAATCACTTTCAAATAATAAGCCCCAACTACGTGAGAGCATTCTAGCCTAACACTAAATATTAGAAGTCAGGTACGGGTGGAAAACCATTTTAATAGTAACAAGGAAATGATTTTATCAGGAAGTAACTAATTCCCTAATACGCATCAATTGTTGACAAAAACACCAGTCATCTATAAATGATTTGTAGATAGCGTACTGTCAATCACTGTGGATAGCAAAGTAAACAACAATGGACATAAAAAAAAAAAATCAAATTAGAAGACAGAAGGAAAATAAAACTTTAAATAATAAGCCCAAAACTGAATGAATACATAGTAGCTTAACATTGCAATAGAAAATTTCATATACTAGTACAGAACGGCTTTATATTCCGATAGGAACAAGGGAATGGCTTTCCCAGGAAGCAAACCGCTCCCCGGGAATTACATATCTTTATAACAACCTTATCATTCTACTCTCTAAAGCCGAAGAGATATACTATACATTTTATCACTATCAAATTCAAACCGATTAGTCAAAATCGCATTTACTTAAAATATGTTTTCCCAATTCAACACCTATTTTGACCAATTCCTTTTAGCCAATGTTCCAGCCGATATGATGTTAATATAGGATTTTTCATTTATTACATGTGAACCGTTTCGCATTAGAAAAAATCGTATCTACACTGAACTAAATTATCTTTTGGTGCCACTAAGCTAATACAGCCTCATTTAGGTTTTATCAAAGTAAACACATTGGAAAAATCTGGGTTGCACCGGTGGGAGCCACCTAGTAAGAGATTACACAAAAGGCTGAACAAGTATCTGATTAATTCGTATTCCACAGCACATAGAAATTTAGGCTACTATTTTTACGACTGAAAGAGTTGGCTAAGTTCAAATTCTATGGTTAAATTCCATTCATATAAACTAAAACCAAACTTTTTCTCTGAGTATTATAGTAGGTTAATATTTAAATCCAAGACTAAAACATGTGTATATATATTCTGAAGACTTAGCCAGGGAAAATGATCTATAAATTTAGCCTACATTTTTTTTTAACAAAAGTAAATTAGTTTGGCTTCTTGACTTACATTTTTATTCTGTTTATTAATATTTTTTTATATTCTCTTCCATATTTTCAGTTATATATTTTAGAGGATATTTGTTCGATTGCTAAACTTTAAATGAAATTAATTCTACTTTTTCCGATTAAAAATGTATTCTTTACTTTCCCAACAGCCTTGAAAACAGAATGCAGAAAATTGAATGTATTAAGTCTACCACAAAAAAGGATGCAATAGCTGTTTTCACAGAGTTGTATCGATCATGTTATTTCTCAGTTTCACTTTTTTGGTGATTTTGGACAATGTTATTTTTTGTACTCGCAACCCTTTTTGGAATGGCCTGTTTTGATTAATGAACAATCTAGGAAATTAAATAAAAATCGTTGGATGAAAAAAATCTTTTGTATAATGTGGAATATCCTTATATTAACACCAGAATTTTATTTCAAAGAAAGGAATCGGAAAGTTTCTCTATCAATAACCAATTTGGCTGAGCATTCAATCTATGAATGAAAATTTAGTCCTTTATTACATCTACAAAAAACATGGTGCATTAGCTGTTTTTACAGAGGACCGATCATTTTATTTCCCGATTTTGCTTTGTGGTGATTTTGGCGAATATAATTTTCTCTACTAACAACCCTTTTTGGAATATCCTGTTCTGCTGAATGTACAATCAATCTTTATATTACACGTGAACTATTAAAAAAATTTAATAAAAACATGGGTTTGAATAAGGATTTAATATACCGCATAATATCCTAAAATTAAGACCAGAGTTAAAGAAAAGACTAGAAATGAAATTTCATTTCATTTCTTAAAACATTTTATTTTAAAGAAAAAATTGAAAAAGTTTCTGTCAAGATTTCTCTATAAATAAAGAAAATGATAGAGCTATAAAAAAAAGTTTAAGTTAGCTACATTTAAATTTCTTTTGACACATATTCACCCTATTTAAAAATGAAATCACTTTAATACGAGCTGATTCAAGCCAATTCTGAATCCTGAAAAATAAACGGCTTCAATTAATTAGTTTATCTTTTTCTAAGAGAAAGACAATTTATTCATTGCTTTAGTTGCGTATGAGACATTTTACTAATTATATAATGCAGTTAACACTCAAAACCCAGTTGTCATTTTCAGATAGTGATGAACTAGATATTAATGCTAAGTTTCAAAATTGGTATTCAATTATAAATAGTTTATTGGTTGATTGTAGTACTCGTAAAAGTGTAACTCGTCCTAGATAAACTCCAAAGAAACCATGGATCACCCGAGCTCTTTTAAAGGCTATTATTAGAAGAAGGTATTTGTTCAAAATGTGTGCGGCTAGTAATAGTGTAAGTGATAAAACAGAATATAAGATTTATAGTAACCAATTAAATACACTACTTCGTACAGCCAAAGCTGATTATATCGTAATAAATTTAAATCTTGTGAAGGTAACCCTAGAAAAACATGGCCAATTATAAAATCCATCGTAAGTCCTAATAATGACGGTATATTTCCTGACGGTATACATAATGATAATACAATTGCTGATAGTATGTGCTGTCATTTTGCTAATGTGGGGAAGAATTTGGTTCAAAGTATAGTTATTTCTGAGCATGAAGGTAGTTTAAAAAAATATTTATTGAATGCAAGTGATGTTTCAGTATATTTCAAGCCAATCAATGCTTTTGAGCTTTCTAAAACATTGAAAAATTAGAAAATTGGAGCTTAAGGCTCTGATTTTGTAACAGTTAAAACTTTAAAGTACATTTACCCTGTTATTTCCGGTCATTTAGTGTATTTATTTAATGAATGTTTTAGGACTGAAGTGTTTCAAAGTTGTTTTAAAATTGCAAAAGTTATTCCTGTTTATAAA
>NW_027067706.1:0-10413 GCF_032884065.1 Artemia franciscana
CTACGTATGTTGGAAAAATGAAGATATTAGACTATTTTATGATTGCACATGGTAAAGAAAGTGCTTAAAGGCTCTTTTCCTATTTCAAAAGTTTTAGTTTTCGAGGGTAATAGCTACGTATGTTGAAAAAATGAAGATATTAGACCATTTTATGATTGCAAATGGTAAAGAATGTGATTAAAGGCTCTTTTCCTATTTCAAAAGTTTTCGTTTTGGAGGGTAATAAATACGTATGTTGGAAGAATGAAGATATTAGACTATTTTATGATTGCACATGGTAAAGAATATGAATAAAGGCTCTTTTCCTATGTCATAAGTTTTAGTTTTCGAGGGTAATAGCTACGTATGTTGAAGAAATGAAGATATTAGACTATTTTATGATTGCAAATGGTAAAGAATGTGATTAAAGGCTCTTTTCCTATGTCAAAAGTTTTAGTTTTCGAGGGTAATAGCTACGTATGTTGAAAAAATGAAGATATAAGACTATTTTATAATTGCAAATGGTAACAAATGTGATTAAAGGCTCTTTTCCTATGTCAAAAGTTTTAGTTTTCGAGGGTAATAGCTACGTATGTTGAAAAAATGAAGATATTAGACTATTTTATAATTGCAAATGGTAACGAATGTGATTAAAGGCTCTTTTCCTATGTCAAAAGTTTTAATTTTCGAGGGTAATAGCTACGTATGTTGAAAAAATGAAGATATTAGACTATTTTATGATTGCACATGGTAAAGAATGTGATTAAAGGCTCTTTTCCTATTTCAAAAGTTTAAGTTTTCGAGGGTAATAGCTACGTATGTTGGAAAAATGAAGATATTAGACTATTTTATGATTGCACATGGTAAAGAATGTGATTAAAGGCTCTTTTCCTATGTCAAAAGTTTTAGTTTTCGAGGGTAATAGCTACGTATGTTGGAAAAATGAAGATATTAGATTATTTTATAATTGCAAATGGTAACGAATGTGATTAAAGGCTCTTTTCCTATGTCAAAAGTTTTAGTTTTCGAGGGTGATAGCTACGTATGTTGAAAAAATGAAGATATTAGACTATTTTATAATTGTAAATGGTAACGACTGTGATTAAAGGCTCTTGTTCCTATGTCAAAAGTTTTAGTTTTCGAGGGTAATAGCTACGTATGTTGAAAAAATGAAGATATTAGACTATTTTATGATTGCACATGGTAAAGAATGTGCCTAAAGGCTCTTTTCCTATGGCAAAAGTTTTAGTTTTCGAGGGTAATAGCTACGTATGTTGAAAAAATGAAGATATTAGACTATTTTATGATTGCAAATGGTAAAGAATGTGATTAAAGGCTCTTTTCCTATGTCAAAAGTTTTAGTTTTCGAGGGTAATAGCTACGTATGTTGAAAAAATGAAGATATTAGACTATTTTATAATTGCAAATGGTAACGAATGTGATTAAAGGCTCTTTTCCTATGTCAAAAGTTTTAGTTTTCGAGGGTAATAGCTTCGTATGTTGGAAAAATGAAGATATTAGACTATTTTATGATTGCACATGGTAAAGAATGTGATTAAAGGCTCTTTTCCTATGTCAAAAGTTTTAGTTTTCGAGGGTAATAGCTATGTATGTTGGAAAAATGAAGATATTAGACTATTTTATGATTGCACATGGTAAAGAAAGTGCTTAAAGGCTCTTTTCCTATTTCAAAAGTTTTAGTTTTCGAGGGTAATAGCTACGTATGTTGAAAAAATGAAGATATTAGACTATTTTATGATTGCAAATGGTAAGGAGTGTGATTAAATGCTCCTTTCCTATGTCAAAAGTTTCAGTTTTCGAGGGTAATAGCTACGTATGTTGAAAAAATGAAGATATTAGACTATTTTATAATTGCAAATGGTAAGGAATGTGATTAAAGGCTCTTTTCCTATGTCAAAAGTTTTAGTTTTCGAGGGTAATAGCTACGTATGTTGAAAAAATGAAGATATTAGACTATTTTATAATTGCAAAGAGTAACGAATGTGATTAAAGGCTCTTTTCCTATGTCAAAAGTTTTAGTTTTCGAGGGTAATAGCTACGTATGTTGGAAAAATGAAGATATTAGACTATTTTATGATTGCACATGGTAAAGAAAGTGCTTAAAGGCTCTTTTCCTATTTCAAAAGTTTTAGTTTTCGAGGGTAATAGCTACGTATGTTGAAAAAATGAAGATATTAGACTATTTTATGATTGCAAATGGTAAAGAATGTGATTAAAGGCTCTTTTCCTATGTCAAAAGTTTTAGTTTTCGAGGGTAATAGCTACGTATGTTGGAAAAATGAAGATATTAGACTATTTTATGATTGCACATGGTAAAGAATGTGCTTAAAGGCTCTTTTCCTATGGCAAAAGTTTTAGTTTTCGAGGGTAATAGCTACGTATGTTGAAAAAATGAAGATATTAGACTATTTTATGATTGCAAATGGTAAAGAATGTGATTAAAGGCTCTTTTCCTATGTCAAAAGTTTTAGTTTTCGAGGGTAGTAGCTACGTATGTTGAAAAAATGAAGATATTAGACTATTTTATAATTGCAAATGGTAAAGAATGTGATTAAAGGCTCTTTTCCTATGTCAAAAGTTTTAGTTTTCGAGGGTAATAGCTACGTATGTTGGAAAAATGAAGATATTAGACTATTTTATGATTGCACATGGTAAAGATTGTGATTAAAGGCTCTTTTCCTATGTCAAAAGTTTTAGTTTTCGAGGGTAATAGCTACGTATGTTGGAAAAATGAAGATATTAGACTATTTTATGATTGCACATGGTAAAGAAAGTGCTTAAAGGCTCTTTTCCTATTTCAAAAGTTTTAGTTTTCGAGGGTAATAGCTACATATGTTGAAAAAATGAAGATATTAGACTATTTTATGATTGCAAATGGTAAAGAATGTGATTAAAGGCTCTTTTCCTATGTCAAAAGTTTCAGTTTTCGAGGGTAATAGCTACGTATGTTGAAAAAATGAAGATATTAGACTATTTTATAATTGAAAATGGTAACGAATGTGATTAAAGGCTCTTTTCCTATGTCAAAAGTTTTAGTTTTCGAGGGTAATAGCTACGTATGTTAAAAAATTAAGATATTAGACTATTTTATAATTGCAAATGGTAACGAATGTGATTAAAGGCTCTTTTCCTATGTCAAAAGTTTTAGTTTTCGAAGGTAATAGCTACGTATGTTGGAAAAATGAAGATATTAGACTATTTTATGATTGCACATGGTAAAGAAAGTGCTTAAAGGCTCTTTTCCTATTTCAAAAGTTTTAGTTTTCGAGGGTAATAGCTACGTATGTTGAAAAAACGAAGATATTAGACTATTTATGATTGCAAATGGTAAAGAATGTGATTAAAGGCTCTTTTCCTATGTCAAAAGTTTTAGTTTTCGAGGGTAATAGCTACGTATGTTGGAAAAATGAAGATATTAGACTATTTTATGATTGCACATGGTAAAGAAAGTGCTTAAAGGCTCTTTTCCTATTTCAAAAGTTTTTGTTTTCGAGGTTAATAGCTACGTATGTTGAAACAATGAAGATATTAGATTATTTTATGATTGCAAATGGTAAAGAATGTGATTAAAGGCTCTTTTCCTATTTCAAAAGTTTTCGTTTTCGAGGGTAATAGCTACGTATGTTGGAAAAATAAAGATATTAGACTATTTTATGATTGCAAATGGTAAAGAATGTGATTAAAGGCTCTTTTCCTATGTCAAAAGTTTTAGTTTTCGAGGGTAATAGCTACGTATGTTGAAAAAATGAAGATATTAGACTATTTTATGATTGCACATGGTAAAGAATGTGATTAAAGGCTCTTTTTCTATGGCAAAAGTTTTAGTTTTCGAGGGTAATAGCTACGTATGTTGAAAAAATAAAGATATTAGACTATTTTATGATTGCACATGGTAAAGAATGTGATTAAAGGCTCTTTTCCTATGTCAAAAGTTTTAGTTTTCGAGGGTAATAGCTACGTATGTTGGAAAAATGAAGATATTAGACTATTTTATGATTGCACATGGTAAAGAAAGTGCTTAAAGGCTCTTTTCCTATGGCAAAAGTTTTAGTTTTCGAGGGTAATAGCTACGTATGTTGAAAAAATGAAGATATTAGACTATTTTATGATCGCAAATGGTAAAGAATTTGATTAAAGGCTCTTTTCCTATGTCAAAAGTTTTAGTTTTTGAGGGTAATAGCTACGTATGTTGAAAAAATGAAGATATTAGACTATTTTATAATTGCAAATTGTAACGAATGTGATTAAAGGCTCTTTTCCTATGTCAAAAGTTTTAGTTTTCGAGGGTAATAGCTACGTATGTTGAAAAAATGAAGATATTAGACTATTTTATAATTGCAAATGGTAACGAATGTGATTAAAGGCTCTTTTCCTATGTCAAAAGTTTTAGTTTTCAAGGGTAATAGCTACGTATGCTGGATAAATGAAGATATTAGACTATTTTAGGATTGTACATGGTAAAGAAAGTGCTTAAAGGCTCTTTTCCTATTTCAAAAGTTTTCGTTATCGAGGGTAATAGCTACGTATGTTGAAAAAATGAAGACATTAGACTATTTTATGATTGCAAATGGTAAAGAATGTGATTAAAGGCTCTTTTCCTATGTCAAAAGTTTTAGTTTTCGAGGGTAATAGCTACGTATGTTGAAAAAATGAAGATATTAGACTATTTTATGATTGCACATGGTAAAGAATGTGCTTAAAGGCTCTTTTCCTATGGCAAAAGTTTTAGTTTTCGAGGGTAATAGCTACGTATGTTGAAAAAATGAAGATATTAGACTATTTTATGATTGCACATGGTAAAGAATGTGATTAAAGGCTCTTTTTCTATGGCAAAAGTTTTAGTTTTCGAGGGTAATAGCTACGTATGTTGAAAAAATTAAGATATTAGACTATTTTATGATTGCACATGGTAAAGAATGTGATTAAAGGCTCTTTTCCTATGTCAAAAGTTTTAGTTTCGAGGGTAATAGCTACGTATGTTGGAAAAATGAAGATATTAGACTATTTTATGATTGCACATGGTAAAGAAAGTGCTTAAAGGCTCTTTTCCTATGGCAAAAGTTTTAGTTTTCGAGGGTAATAGCTACTTATGTTGAAAAAATGAAGATATTAGACTATTTTATGATCGCAAATGGTAAAGAATGTGATTAAAGGCTCTTTTCCTATGTCAAAAGTTTTAGTTTTCGAGGGTAATAGCTACGTATGTTGAAAAAATGAAGATATTAGACTATTTTATAATTGCAAATTGTAACGAATGTGATTAAAGGCTCTTTTCCTATGTCAAAAGTTTTAGTTTTCGAGGGTAATAGCTACGTATGTGAAAAAATGAAGATATTAGACTATTTTATAATTGCAAATGGTAACGAATGTGATTAAAGCTCTTTTCCTATGTCAAAAGTTTTAGTTTTCAAGGGTAATAGCTACGTATGTTGGATAAATGAAGATATTAGACTATTTTAGGATTGTACATGGTAAAGAAAGTGCTTAAAGGCTCTTTTCCTATTTCAAAAGTTTTCGTTATCGAGGGTAATAGCTACGTATGTTGAAAAAATGAAGACATTAGACTATTTTATGATTGCAAATGGTAAAGAATGTGATTAAAAGCTCTTTTCCTATGTCAAAAGTTTTAGTTTTCGAGGGTAATAGCTACGTATGTTGAAAAAATTAAGATATTAGACTATTTTATGATTGCACATGGTAAAGAATGTGCCTAAAGGCTCTTTTCCTATGGCAAAAGTTTTAGTTTTCGAGGGAAATAGCTACGTATGTTGAAAAAATGAAGATATTAGACTATTTTATGATTGCAAATGGTAAAGAATGTGATTAAAGGCTCTTTTCCTATGTCAAAAGTTTTAGTTTTCGAGGGTAATAGCTACGTATGTTGAAAAAATGAAGATATTAGACTATTTTATAATTGCAAATGGTAACGAATGTGATTAAAGGCTCTTTTCCTATGTCAAAAGTTTTAGTTTTCGAGGGTAATAGCTACGTATGTTGGAAAAATGAAGATATTAGACTATTTTATGATTGCACATGGTAAAGAATGTGATTAAAGGCTCTTTTCCTATGTCAAAAGTTTTAGTTTTCGAGGGTAATAGCTATGTATGTTGGAAAAATGAAGATATTAGACTATTTTATGATTGCACATGGTAAAGAAAGTGCTTAAAGGCTCTTTTCCTATTTCAAAAGTTTTAGTTTTCGAGGGTAATAGCTACGTATGTTGAAAAAATGAAGATATTAGACTATTTTATGATTGCAAATGGTAAGGAGTGTGATTAAAGGCTCCTTTCCTATGTCAAAAGTTTCAGTTTTCGAGGGTAATAGCTACGTATGTTGAAAAAATGAAGATATTAGACTATTTTATAATTGCAAATGGTAAGGAATGTGATTAAAGGCTCTTTTCCTATGTCAAAAGTTTTAGTTTCGAGGGTAATAGCTACGTATGTTGAAAAAATGAAGATATTAGACTATTTTATAATTGCAAAGTGTAACGAATGTGATTAAAGGCTCTTTTCCTATGTCAAAAGTTTTAGTTTTCGAGGGTAATAGCTACGTATGTTGGAAAAATGAAGATATTAGACTATTTTATGATTGCACATGGTAAAGAAAGTGCTTAAAGGCTCTTTTCCTATTTCAAAAGTTTTAGTTTTCGAGGGTAATAGCTACGTATGTTGAAAAAATGAAGATATTAGACTATTTTATGATTGCAAATGGTAAAGAATGTGATTAAAGGCTCTTTTCCTATGTCAAAAGTTTTAGTTTTCGAGGGTAATAGCTACGTATGTTGGAAAAATGAAGATATTAGACTATTTTATGATTGCACATGGTAAAGAATGTGCTTAAAGGCTCTTTTCCTATAGCAAAAGTTTTAGTTTTCGAGGGTAATAGCTACGTATGTTGAAAAAATGAAGATATTAGACTATTTTATGATTGCAAATGGTAAAGAATGTGATTAAAGGCTCTTTTCCTATGTCAAAAGTTTTAGTTTTCGAGGGTAGTAGCTACGTATGTTGAAAAAATGAAGATATTAGACTATTTTATAATTGCAAATGGTAACGAATGTGATTAAAGGCTCTTTTCCTATGTCAAAAGTTTTAGTTTTCGAGGGTAATAGCTACGTATGTTGGAAAAATGAAGATATTAGACTATTTTATGATTGCACATGGTAAAGATTGTGATTAAAGGCTCTTTTCCTATGTCAAAAGTTTTAGTTTTCGAGGGTAATAGCTACGTATGTTGGAAAAATGAAGATATTAGACTATTTTATGATTGCACATGGTAAAGAAAGTGCTTAAAGGCTCTTTTCCTATTTCAAAAGTTTTAGTTTTCGAGGGTAATAGCTACGTATGTTGAAAAAATGAAGATATTAGACTATTTTATGATTGCAAATGGTAAAGAATGTGATTAAAGGCTCTTTTCCTATGTCAAAAGTTTCAGTTTTCGAGGGTAATAGCTACGTATGTTGAAAAAATGAAGATATTAGACTATTTTATAATTGAAAATGGTAACGAATGTGATTAAAGGCTCTTTTCCTATGTCAAAAGTTTTAGTTTTCGAGGGTAATAGCTACGTATGTTAAAAAATTAAGATATTAGACTATTTTATAATTGCAAATGGTAACGAATGTGATTAAAGGCTCTTTTCCTATGTCAAAAGTTTTAGTTTTCGAAGGTAATAGCTACGTATGTTGGAAAAATGAAGATATTAGACTATTTTATGATTGCACATGGTAAAGAAAGTGCTTAAAGGCTCTTTTCCTATTTCAAAAGTTTTAGTTTTCGAGGGTAATAGCTACGTATGTTGAAAAAACGAAGATATTAGACTATTTTATGATTGCAAATGGTAAAGAATGTGATTAAAGGCTCTTTTCCTATGTCAAAAGTTTTAGTTTTCGAGGGTAATAGCTACGTATGTTGGAAAAATGAAGATATTAGACTATTTTATGATTGCACATGGTAAAGAAAGTGCTTAAAGGCTCTTTTCCTATTTCAAAAGTTTTTGTTTTCGAGGTTAATAGCTACGTATGTTGAAACAATGAAGATATTAGATTATTTTATGATTGCAAATGGTAAAGAATGTGATTAAAGGCTCTTTTCCTATTTCAAAAGTTTCGTTTTCGAGGGTAATAGCTACGTATGTTGGAAAAATAAAGATATGAGACTATTTTATGATTGCAAATGGTAAAGAATGTGATTAAAGGCTCTTTTCCTATGTCAAAAGTTTTAGTTTTCGAGGGTAATAGCTACGTATGTTGAAAAAATGAAGATATTAGACTATTTTATGATTGCACATGGTAAAGAATGTGATTAAAGGCTCTTTTTCTATGGCAAAAGTTTTAGTTTTCGAGGGTAATAGCTACGTATGTTGAAAAAATAAAGATATTAGACTATTTTATGATTGCACATGGTAAAGAATGTGATTAAAGGCTCTTTTCCTATGTCAAAAGTTTTAGTTTTCGAGGGTAATAGCTACGTATGTTGGAAAAATGAAGATATTAGACTATTTTATGATTGCACATGGTAAAGAAAGTGCTTAAAGGCTCTTTTCCTATGGCAAAAGTTTTAGTTTTCGAGGGTAATAGCTACGTATGTTGAAAAAATGAAGATATTAGACTATTTTATGATCGCAAATGGTAAAGAATGTGATTAAAGGCTCTTTTCCTATGTCAAAAGTTTTAGTTTTCGAGGGTAATAGCTACGTATGTTGAAAAAATGAAGATATTAGACTATTTTATAATTGCAAATTGTAACGAATGTGATTAAAGGCTCTTTTCCTATGTCAAAAGTTTTAGTTTTCGAGGGTAATAGCTACGTATGTTGAAAAAATGAAGATATTAGACTATTTTATAATTGCAAATGGTAACGAATGTGATTAAAGGCTCTTTTCCTATGTCAAAAGTTTTAGTTTTCAAGGGTAATAGCTACGTATGTTGGATAAATGAAGATATTAGACTATTTTAGGATTGTACATGGTAAAGAAAGTGCTTAAAGGCTCTTTTCCTATTTCAAAAGTTTTCGTTATCGAGGGTAATAGCTACGTATGTTGAAAAAATGAAGACATTAGACTATTTTATGATTGCAAATGGTAAAGAATGTGATTAAAGGCTCTTTTCCTCTGTCAAAAGTTTTAGTTTTCGAGGGTAATAGCTACGTATGTTGGAAAAATGAAGATATTAGACTATTTTATGATTGCACATGGTAAAGAAAGTGCTTAAAGGCTCTTTTCCTATTTCAAAAGTTTTAGTTTTCGAGGGTAATAGCTACGTATGTTGAAAAAATGAAAATATTACACTATTTTATGATTGCAAATGGTAAAGAATGTGATTAAAGGCTCTTTTCCTATTTCAAAAGTTTTCGTTTTCGAGGGTAATAGCTACGTATGTTGGAAAAATGAAGATATTAGACTATTTTATGATTGCACATGGTAAAGAATGTGATTAAAGGCTCTTTTCCTATGTCAAAAGTTTTAGTTTTCGAGGGTAATAGCTACGTATGTTGAAAAAATGAAGATATTAGACTATTTTATGATTGTAAATGGTAAAGAATGTGATTAAAGGCTCTTTTCCTATGTCAAAAGTTTTTGTTTTCGAGGTTAATAGCTACGTATGTTGAAACAATGAAGATATTAGATTATTTTATGATTGCAAATGGTAAAGAATGTGATTAAAGGCTCTTTTCCTATTTCAAAAGTTTTCGTTTTCGAGGGTAATAGCTACGTATGTTGGAAAAATAAAGATATGAGACTATTTTATGATTGCACATGGTAAAGAATGTAATTAAAGGCTCTTTTCCTATGTCAAAAGTTTTAGTTTTCGAGGGTAATAGCTACGTATGTTGAAAAAATGAAGATATTGGACTATTTTATGATTGCAAATGGTAAAGAATGTGATTAAAGGCTCTTTTCCTATGTCAAAAGTTTTAGTTTTCGAGGGTAATAGCTACGTATGTTGAAAAAATGAAGATATTAGACTATTTTATGATTGCACATGGTAAAGAATGTGATTAAAGGCTCTTTTTCTATGGCAAAAGTTTTAGTTTTCGAGGGTAATAGCTACGTATGTTGAAAAAATAAAGATATTAGACTATTTTATGATTGCACATGGTAAAGAATGTGATTAAAGGCTCTTTTCCTATGTCAAAAGTTTTAGTTTTCGAGGGTAATAGCTACGTATGTTGGAAAAATGAAGATATTAGACTATTTTATGATTGCACATGGTAAAGAAAGTGCTTAAAGGCTCTTTTCCTATGGCAAAAGTTTTAGTTTTCGAGGGTAATAGCTACGTATGTTGAAAAAATGAAGATATTAGACTATTTTATGATCGCAAATGGTAAAGAATGTGATTAAAGGCTCTTTTCCTATGTCAAAAGTTTTAGTTTTCGAGGGTAATAGCTACGTATGTTGAAAAATGAAGAT
>NW_027067707.1:0-10361 GCF_032884065.1 Artemia franciscana
GCAAATGGTAAAGAATGTGATTAAAGGCTCTTTTCCTATTTCAAAAGTTTTAGTTTTCGAGGGTAATAGCTACGTATGTTGAAAAAATGAAGATATTAGACTATTTTATGATTGCAAATGGTAAAGAATGTGATTAAAGGCTCTTTTCCTATGTCAAAAGTTTTAGTTTTCGAGGGTAATAGCTATGTATGTTGAAAAAAATGAAGATATTAGACTATTTTATGATTGCAAATAGTAAAGAATGTGATTAAAGGCTCTTTTCCTATTTCAAAAGTTTTAGTTTTCGAGGGTAATAGCTTTTTCTGTGGAAAAAATGAAGATATTAGACTATTTTATGATTTCACATGGTAAAGAATGTGATTAAAGGCTCTTTTCCTATGTCAAAAGTTTTAGTTTTCGAGGGTAATAGCTACGTATGTTGAAAAAATGAAGATATTAGACAATTTTATGATTGCACATGGTAAAGAATGTGATTAAAGGCTCTTTTCCTATTTCAAAAGTTTTAGTTTTCGAGGGTAATAGCTACATATGTTGAAAAAATGAAGATATTAGACTATTTTATGATTGCAAATGATAAAGAATGTGATTAAAGGCTCTTTTCCTATTTCAAAAGTTTTAGTTTTCAAGGGTAATAGCTACGTATGTTGAAAAAATGAAGATATTAGACTATTTTATGATTGCACATGGTAAAAAATGTGATTAAAGGCTCTTTTCCTATTTCAAAAGTTTTAGTTTTCGAGGGTAATAGCTGTGTCTGTGGAAAATATGAAGATATTAGACTATTTTATGATTGCACATGGTAAAGAATGTGATTAAAGGCTCTTTTCCTATGTCAAAAGTTTTAGTTTTCGAGGGTAATAGCAACGTATGTTGAAAAAATGAAGATATTAGACTATTTTATGATTGCAAATGGTAAAGAATGTGATTAAAGGCTCTTTTCCTATTTTAAAAGTTTTAGTTTTCGAGGGTAATAGCTACGTATGTTGAAGAAATGATGATATTAGACAATTTTATGATTGCACATGGTAAAGAATGTGATTAAAGGCTCTTTTCCTATGTCAAAAGTTTTAGTTTTCGAGGGTAATAGCTACGTATGTTGGAAAAATGAAGATATTAGACTATTTTATGATTGCAAATGGTAAAGAATGTGATTAAAGGCTCTTTTCCTATTTCAAAAGTTTTAGTTTTCGAGGGTAATAGCTTTGTCTGTGGAAAAAATGAAGATATTAGACTATTTTATGATTGCACATGGTAAAGAATGTGATTAAAGGCTCTTTTCCTATGTCAAAAGTTTTAGTTTTCGAGGGTAATAGCTACGTATGTTGAAAAAATGAAGATATTAGACTATTTTATGATCGCAAATGGTAAAGAATGTGATTAAAGGCTCTTTTCCTATTTCAAAAGCTTTAGTTTTCGAGGGTAATAGCTACGTATGTTGAAAAAATGAAGATATTAGACTATTTTATAATTGCAAATGGTAAAGAATGTGATTAAAGGCTCTTTTCCTATTTCAAAAGTTTTAGTTTTCGAGGGTAATAGCTTTGTCTGTGGAAAAAATGAAGATATTAGACAATTTTATGATTGCAAATGGTAAAGAATGTGATTAAAGGCTCTTTTCCTATTTTAAAAGTTTTAGTTTTCGAGGGTAATAGCTACGTATGTTGAAAAAATGAAGATATTAGACAATTTTATGATTGCACATGGTAAAGAATGTGATTAAAGGCTCTTTTCGTATTTCAAAAGTTTTAGTTTTCGAGGGTAATAGCTACGTATGTTGAAAAAATGAAGATATTAGACTATTTTATGATTGCACATGGTAAAGAATGTGATTAAAGGCTCTTTTCCTATTTCAAAAGTTTTAGTTTTCGAGGGTAATAGCTACGTATGTTGAAAAAATGAAGATATTAGACTATTTTATGATTGCAAATGGTAATGAATGTGATTAAAGGTTCTTTTCCTATGTCAAAAGTTTTAGTTTTCGAGGGTAATAGCTATGTATGTTGAAAAAAATGAAGATATTAGACTATTTTATGATTGCAAATAGTAAAGAATGTGATTAAAGGCTCTTTTCCTATTTCAAAAGTTTTAGTTTTCGAGGGTAATAGCTTTTTCTGTGGAAAAAATGAAGATATTAGACTATTTTATGATTGCACATGGTAAAGAATGTGATTAAAGGCTCTTTTCCTATTTCAAAAGTTTTAGTTTTCGAGGGTAATAGCTACGTATGTTGAAAAAATGAAGATATTAGACTATTTTATGATTGCAAATGATAAAGAATGTGATTAAAGGCTCTTTTCCTATTTTAAAAGTTTTAGTTTTCAAGGGTAATAGCTACGTATGTTGAAAAAATGAAGATATTAGACTATTTTATGATTGCACATGGTAAAAAATGTGATTAAAGGCTCTTTTCCTATTTCAAAAGTTTTAGTTTTCGAGGGTAATAGCTGTGTCTGTGGAAAATATGAAGATATTAGACTATTTTATGATTGCACATGGTAAAGAATGTGATTAAAGGCTCTTTTCCTATGTCAAAAGTTTTAGTTTTCGAGGGTAATAGCAACGTATGTTGAAAAAATGAAGATATTAGACTATTTTATGATTGCAAATGGTAAAGAATGTGATTAAAGGCTCTTTTCCTATTTTAAAAGTTTTAGTTTTCGAGGGTAATAGCTACGTATGTTGAAGAAATGATGATATTAGACAATTTTATGATTGCACATGGTAAAGAATGTGATTAAAGGCTCTTTTCCTATGTCAAAAGTTTTAGTTTTCGAGGGTAATAGCTACGTATGTTGAAAAAATGAAGATATTAGACTATTTTATGATTGCAAATGGTAAAGAATGTGATTAAAGGCTCTTTTCCTATTTCAAAAGTTTTAGTTTTCGAGGGTAATAGCTTTGTCTGTGGAAAAAATGAAGATATTAGACTATTTTATGATTGCACATGGTAAAGAATGTGATTAAAGGCTCTTTTCCTATGTCAAAAGTTTTAGTTTTCGAGGGTAATAGCTACGTATGTTGAAAAAATGAAGATATTAGACTATTTTATGATCGCAAATGGTAAAGAATGTGATTAAAGGCTCTTTTCCTATTTCAAAAGCTTTAGTTTTCGAGGGTAATAGCTACGTATGTTGAAAAATGAAGATAGTAGACTATTTTATGATTGCAAATGGTAAAGAATGTGATTAAAGGCTCTTTTCCTATTTCAAAAGTTTTAGTTTTCGAGGGTAATAGCTTTGTCTTTGGAAAAAATGAAGATATAAGACAATTTTATGATTGCAAATGGTAAAGAATGTGATTAAAGGCTCTTTTCCTATTTTAAAAGTTTTAGTTTTCGAGGGTAATAGCTACGTATGTTGAAAAAATGAAGATATTAGACAATTTTATGATTGCACATGGTAAAGAATGTGATTAAAGACTCTTTTTGTATTTCAAAAGTTTTAGTTTTCGAGGGTAATAGCTACGTATGTTGAAAAAATGAAGATATTAGACTATTTTATGATTGCACATGGTAAAGAATGTGATTAAAGGCTCTTTTCCTATGTCAAAAGTTTTAGTTTTCGAGGGTAATAGCTACGTATGTTGAAAAAATGAAGATATTAGACTATTTTATGGTTGCAAATGGTAAATAATGTGAATAAATGCTCTTTTCCTATTTCAAAAGTTTTAGTTTTCGAGGGTAATAGCTTTATCTGTGGAAAAAATTAAGATATTAGACAATTTTATGATTGCACATGGTAAAGAATGTGATTAAAGGCTCTTTTCCTATGTCAAAAGTTTTAGTTTTCGAGGGTAATAGCTACGTATGTTGAAAATATGAAGATATTAGACTATTTTATGATTGCAAATGGTAAAGAATGTGATTAAAGGCTCTTTTCCTATGTCAACTAAGTCTTAGTTTTCGAGGGTAATAGCTACGTATGTTGAAAAAATGAAGATATTAGACTATTTTATGATTGCAAATGGTAAAGAATGTGATTAAAGGCTCTTTTCCTATTTCAAAAGTTTTAGTTTTCGAGGGTAATAGCTACGTATGTTGAAAAAATGAAGATATTAGACTATTTTATGATTGCAAATGGTAAAGAATGTGATTAAAGGCTCTTTTCCTATTTCAAAAGTTTTAGTTTTCGAGGGTAATAGCTACGTACGTTGAAAAAATGAAGATACTAGACTGTTTTATGATTGCAAATGGTAAAGAATGTGATTAAAGGCTCTTTTCCTATTTCAAAAGTTTTAGTTTTCGAGGGTAATAGCTACGTATGTTGAAAAAATGAAGATATTAGACTATTTTATGATTGCACATGGTAAAGAATGTGATTAAAGGCTCTTTTCCTATGTCAAAAGGTTTAGTTTTCGAAGGTAATAGCTACGTATGTTGAAAAAATTAAGATATTAGACTATTTTATGATTGCAAATGGTAAAGAATGTGATTAAAGGCTCTTTTCCTATTTCAAAAGTTTTAGTTTTCGAGGGTAATAGCTACGTATGATGAAAAAATGAAGATATTAGACTATTTTATGATAACAAATGGTAAAGAATGTGATTAAAGGCTCTTTTCCTATTTCAAAAGTTTTAGTTTTCGAGGGTAATAGCTACGTATGTTTAAAAAATGAAGATATTAGACTATTTTATGATTGCAAATGGTAAAGAATGTGATTAAAGGCTCTTTTCCTATTTCAAAAGTTTTAGTTTTCAAGGGTAATAGCTACGTATGTTGAAAAAATGAATATATTAGACTATTTTATGATTGCACATGGTAAAGAATGTGATAAAAGGCTCTTTTCCTATTTCAAAAGTTTTAGTTTTCGAGGGTAATAGCTGTGTCTGTGGAAAATATGAAGATATTAGACTATTTTATGATTGCACATGGTAAAGAATGTGATTAAAGGCTCTTTTCCTATGTCAAAAGTTTTAGTTTTCGAGGGTAATAGCTACGTATGTTGAAAAAATGAAGATATTAGACTATTTTATGATTGCAAATGGTAAAGAATGTGAATAAAGGCTCTTTTCCTATTTCAAAAGTTTTAGTTTTCGAGGGTAATAGCTACGTATGTTGAAAACAATATGATATTATACTATTTTATGATTGCAAATGGTAAAGAATGTAATTAAAGGCTCTTTTCCTATTTCAAAAGTTTTAGTTTTCGAGGGTAATAGCTTTGTCTGTGGAAAAAATGAAGATATTAGACTATTTTATGATTGCACATGGTAAAGAATGTGATTAAAGGCTCTTTTCCTATGTCAAAAGTTTTAGTTTTCGAGGGTAATAGCTACGTATGTTGAAAAAATGAAGATATTAGACTATTTTATGATTGCAAATGGTAAAGAATGTGATTAAAGGCTCTTTTCCTATTTCAAAATTTTTAGTTTTCGAGGGTAATAGCTTTGTCTGTGGAAAAAATGAAGATATTAGACTATTTTCCTATGTCAAAAGTTTTAGTTTTCTAGGGTAATAGCTACGTATGTTGAAAAAATGAAGATATTAGACTATTTTATGATTGCACATGGTAAAGAATGTGATTAAAGGCTCTTTTCCTATTTCAAAAGTTTTAGTTTTCGAGGGTAATAGCTACGTATGTTGAAAAAATGAAGATATTAGACTATTTTATGATTGCAAATGGTAAAGAATGTGATTAAAGGCTCTTTTCCTATTTCAAAAGTTTTAGTTTTCGAGGGTAATAGCTTTTTCTGTGGAAAAAATGAAGATATTAGACTATTTTATGATTGCACATGGTAAAGAATGTGATTAAAGGCTCTTTTCCTATGTCAAAAGTTTTAGTTTTGGAGGGTAATAGCTACGTATGTTGACAAAATGAAGATATTAGACAATTTTATGATTGCACATGGTAAAGAATGTGATTAAAGGCTCTTTTCCTATTTCAAAGTTTTAGTTTTCGAGGGTAATAGCTACGTATGTTGAAAAAATGAAGATATTAGACTATTTTATGATTGCAAATGGTAAAGAATGTGATTAAAGGCTCTTTTTCTATATCAAAAGTTTTAGTTTTCAAGGGTAATAGCTATGTATGTTGAAAAAATGAAGATATTAGACTATTTTATGATTGCACATGGTAAAGAATGTGATTAAAGGCTCTTTTCCTATTTCAAAAGTTTTAGTTTTCGAGGGTAATAGCTGTGTCTGTGGAAAATATGAAGATATTAGACTATTTTATGATTGCACATGGTAAAGAATGTGATTAAAGGCTCTTTTCCTATGTCAACTAAGTCTTAGTTTTCGAGGGTAATAGCTACGTATGTTGAAAAAATGAAGATATTAGACTATTTTATGATTGCAAATGGTAAAGAATGTGATTAAAGGCTCTTTTCCTATTTCAAAAGTTTTAGTTTTCGAGGGTAATAGCTACGTATGTTGAAAAAATGAAGATATTAGACTATTTTATGATTGCAAATGGTAAAGAATGTGATTAAAGGCTCTTTTCCTATTTCAAAAGTTTTAGTTTTCGAGGGTAATAGCTACGTACGTTGAAAAAATGAAGATACTAGACTATTTTATGATTGCAAATGGTAAAGAATGTGATTAAAGGCTCTTTTCCTATGTCAAAAGTTTTAGTTTTCGAGGGTAATAGCTACGTATGTTGAAAAAATGAAGATATTAGACTATTTTATGATTGCACATGGTAAAGAATGTGATTAAAGGCTCTTTTCCTATGTCAAAAGGTTTAGTTTTCGAAGGTAATAGCTACGTATGTTGAAAAAATTAAGATATTAGACTATTTTATGATTGCAAATGGTAAAGAATGTGATTAAAGGCTCTTTTCCTATTTCAAAAGTTTTAGTTTTCGAGGGTAATAGCTACGTATGATGAAAAAATGAAGATATTAGACTATTTTATGATAACAAATGGTAAAGAATGTGATTAAAGGCTCTTTTCCTATTTCAAAAGTTTTAGTTTTCGAGGGTAATAGCTACGTATGTTTAAAAAATGAAGATATTAGACTATTTTATGATTGCAAATGGTAAAGAATGTGATTAAAGGCTCTTTTCCTATTTCAAAAGTTTTAGTTTTCAAGGGTAATAGCTACGTATGTTGAAAAAATGAATATATTAGACTATTTTATGATTGCACATGGTAAAGAATGTGATAAAAGGCTCTTTTCCTATTTCAAAAGTTTTAGTTTTCGAGGGTAATAGCTGTGTCTGTGGAAAATATGAAGATATTAGACTATTTTATGATTGCACATGGTAAAGAATGTGATTAAAGGCTCTTTTCCTATGTCAAAAGTTTTAGTTTTCGAGGGTAAGAGCTACGTATGTTGAAAAAATGAAGATATTAGACTATTTTATGATTGCAAATGGTAAAGAATGTGAATAAAGGCTCTTTTCCTATTTCAAAAGTTTTAGTTTTCGAGGGTAATAGCTACGTATGTTGAAAACAATATGATATTATACTATTTTATGATTGCAAATGGTAAAGAATGTAATTAAAGGCTCTTTTCCTATTTCAAAAGTTTTAGTTTTCGAGGGTAATAGCTTTGTCTGTGGAAAAAATGAAGATATTAGACTATTTTATGATTGCACATGGTAAAGAATGTGATTAAAGGCTCTTTTCCTATGTCAAAAGTTTTAGTTTTCGAGGGTAATAGCTACGTATGTTGAAAAAATGAAGATATTAGACTATTTTATGATTGCAAATGGCAAAGAATGTGATTAAAGGCTCTTTTCCTATTTCAAAAGTTTTAGTTTTCGAGGGTAATAGCTTTGTCTGTGGAAAAAATGAAGATATTAGACTATTTTAGGATTGCACATGGTAAAGAATGTGATTAAAGGCTCTTTTCCTATGTCAAAAGTTTTAGTTTTCGAGGGTAATAGCTACGTATGTTGAAAAAATGAAGATATTAGACTATTTTATGATTGCACATGGTAAAGAATGTGATTAAAGGCTCTTTTCCTATTTCAAAAGTTTTAGTTTTCGAGGGTAATAGCTACGTATGTTGAAAAAATGAAGATATTAGACTATTTTATGATTGCAAATGGTAAAGAATGTGATTAAAGGCTCTTTTCCTATTTCAAAAGTTTTAGTTTTCGAGGGTAATAGCTTTTTCTGTGGAAAAAATGAAGATATTAGACTATTTTATGATTGCACATGGTAAAGAATGTGATTAAAGGCTCTTTTCCTATGTCAAAAGTTTTAGTTTTGGAGGGTAATAGCTACGTATGTTGAAAAAATGAAGATATTAGACAATTTTATGATTGCACATGGTAAAGAATGTGATTAAAGGCTCTTTTCCTATTTCAAAAGTTTTAGTTTTCGAGGGTAATAGCTACGTATGTTGAAAAAATGAAGATATTAGACTATTTTATGATTGCAAATGGTAAAGAATGTGATTAAAGGCTCTTTTTCTATATCAAAAGTTTTAGTTTTCAAGGGTAATAGCTATGTATGTTGAAAAAATGAAGATATTAGACTATTTTATGATTGCACATGGTAAAGAATGTGATTAAAGGCTCTTTTCCTATTTCAAAAGTTTTAGTTTTCGAGGGTAATAGCTGTGTCTGTGGAAAATATGAAGATATTAGACTATTTTATGATTGCACATGGTAAAGAATGTGATTAAAGGCTCTTTTACTATGTCAAAAGTTTTAGTTTTCGAGGGTAATAGCTACGTATGTTGAAAAAATGAAGATATTAGACTATTTTATAATTGCAAATGGTAAAGAATGTGATTAAAGGCTCTTTTCCTATTTCAAAAGTTTTTGTTTTCGAGGGTAATAGCTACGTATGTTGAAAAAATGATGATATTAGACAATTTTATGATTGCACATGGTAAAGAATGTGATTAAAGGCTCTTTTCCTATGTCAAAAGTTTTAGACTTCGAGGGTAATAGCTACGTATGTTGAAAAAATGAAGATATTAGACTATTTTATGATTGCAAATGGTAAAGAACGTGATTAAAGGCTCTTTTCCTATTTCAAAAGTTTTAGTTTTCGAGGGTAATAGCTTTGTCTGTTGAAAAAATGAAGATATTAGACTATTTTATGATTGCACATGGTAAAGAATGTGATTAAAGGCTCTTTTTCTATGTCAAAAGTTTTAGTTTTCGAGGGTAATAGCTACGTATGTTGAAAAAATGAAGATATTAGACTATTTTATGATTGCAAATGGTAAAGAACGTGATTAAAGGCTCTTTTCCTATTTCAAAAGTTTTAGTTTTCGAGGGTAATAGCTTTGTCTGTTGAAAAAATGAAGATATTAGACTATTTTATGATTGCACATGGTAAAGAATGTGATTAAAGGCTCTTTTCCTATGTCAAAAGTTTTAGTTTTCGAGGGTAATAGCTACGTATGTTGAAAAAATGAAGATATTAGACTATTTTATGATTGCAAATGGTAAAGAATGTGATTAAAGGCTCTTATCCTATTTCAAAAGTTTTAGTTTTCGAGGGTAATAGCTTTGTCTGTGGAAAAAATGAAGATATTAGACTATTCTATGATTGCACATGGTAAAGAATGTGATTAAAGGCTCTTTTCCTATGTCAAAAGTTTTAGTTTTCGAGGGTAATAGCTACGTATGTTGAAAAAATGAAGATATTAGACAATATTATGATTGCACATGGTAAAGAATGTGATTAAAGGCTCTTTTCCTATTTCAAAAGTTTTAGTTTTTGAGGGTAATAGCTACGTATGTTGAAAAAATGAAGATATTAGACTATTTTATGATTGTAAATGGTAAAGAATGTGATTAAAGGCTCTTTTCCTATTTCAAAAGTTTTAGTTTTCGAGGGTAATAGCTACGTATGTTGAAAAAATGAAGATATTAGACTATTTTATGATTGCAAATGGTAAAGAATGTGATTAAAGGCTCTTTTCCTATTTCAAAAGTTTTAGTTTTCGAGGGTAATAGCTACGTATGTTGAAAAAATGAAGATATTAGACTATTTTATGATTGCAAATGGTAAAGAATGTGATTAAAGGCTCTTTTCCTATGTCAAAAGTTTTAGTTTTCGAGGGTAATAGCTATGTATGTTGAAAAAATGAAGATATTAGACTATTTTATGATTGCAAATAGTAAAGAATGTGATTAAAGGCTCTTTTCCTATTTCAAAAGTTTTAGTTTTCGAGGGTAATAGCTTTTTCTGTGGAAAAAATGAAGATATTAGACTATTTTATGATTGCACATGGTAAAGAATGTGATTAAAGGCTCTTTTCCTATGTCAAAAGTTTTAGTTTTCGAGGGTAATAGCTACGTATGTTGAAAAAATGAAGATATTAGACAATTTTATGATTGCACATGGTAAAGAATGTGATTAAAGGCTCTTTTCCTATTTCAAAAGTTTTAGTTTTCGAGGGTAATAGCTACGTATGTTGAAAAAATGAAGATATTAGACTATTTTATGATTG